>NC_092644.1:58228709-58503130 GCF_039555335.1 Amphiura filiformis | reverse complement strand
TCAATGCACTATATCTGGTTCCGTACAGCAATAGGTCACCCCGGTCATCCGGGTACTTATTTTACATGACGCTACAGTCGGCTACACTTACGCTTTTCAACCCACAATAGATCGTGCAGCTGAGCGACTACTTGAAGACTTGTAGCAGAGCTTTTTCCGTTGTTTACGTTCTGTTTTGACCTCGAATCGAGGAAATTTCTCGGCCGATTTCGGTAAAATCAAGGTTAAATACTTGGCGAAAATTGCATTTTATGTGAAGCTGAACACATGAACATGTAGAGGAGAGTCTTTATTTTTGTTGTTGGCTGTAGGCCCCATGTCGAGAAGTTATAGAAATGGTACTAGTATTTTGGCCGATTTGAAAAGGGACAAACCACAGAAAACTACAAATTTGACTTCTGAATCGGATTTGTTGTCAACGGAGGTCAACAGCTTGTGACGTCACTCCGGGGTCACCTATACGTAGTATTGCTGTCTGGTAAGCAGGTACGAATTGAGACGTCGTGAATTGAGACGTCGGAGCCGGACATTGAGACGTCGGAGCCGGACATTGAGAGAATGGAATGAGTTGCCCAAAGAAGTAGCTGGAGCGCCCTCAATCGACGCCTTCAAGCAGCAGCTTCAAGCACTACCAACCCATACCAGAGCAGCACGTTAGATACCAATCCATTTCAGCACAGCACATGCACAGCACTTAGACTGATATCCAGCCTTATCCTTTTGCCATTCCCCCCTTTTTTTTATTTCTTTTTGCATGAAAGTACCCCATACATTAAGTTGGAGAAATGTGGCATATAAATAAAGCCGCCCTGTCGACGTACTAAAGAAGAAGAAGAAGAAACACAGAGGACTAGCCTACATCCCGTATCCTACTATCACTCAAACAAGCAAATCTCTTCACGAATTCACTCACCTTGCGATCCTACATCATCAGTTGAAACAAACATCTAAGTTTCCAAAAACAACTTTGTCATTCCTCAAAACTACAAGTAACTTCATTAATAAAAAATTGAAATCATACTATTACCCGTTATTGAAAATTTTGTTCGATTTATGTGAACCAAAAGAACACATGAGTCGAGTTCAGTTTACCAAAATGGTAGCTCCTGCCTCCTGGTCACCTCAGATATGACGTCAGTATCAAGCTGCTTATTAAACGGTGGATCGAATTGGTTGAAATCAACGCCACGCTTTTTTGACCTTACAGGGTCAGAGATATGCATATATTCATGTATGAAAACAGCGATGCGGATATAGTATCATCACCGAACTGAGAATTGCGACATTTTCAATGTTTGTACCGGGAATTTCAGACACGGAGACTCCGCGGATTTTTCGACAAATTCGTCCAAAGGTAACCAAAGGGTTGGGGATCGCATTTTAACTATCTCTAAATGTTTCGGAATTGAGGTCGGCTAAAAAGTAGACAGTTTCGGGGACTGTAATTGGTGTAGATGTCACATTTTGAACAGTGAGCGATAAGTGACCAATTTGATGCTCAGCACAAGTGACTATCTTTACTCAGGGTAGACATGCACTAGACTATGCCATAGCCGAATTTTATTAAAAATATGTATGAACCCATTTTGTTGAACTCAAAATTATACTGATGTTTATTAAAATTAAAGTATTCAATAGTAAAATGGTCATAAAGAGTTAAAAATATCAGATGATTAGTGACAATAAAAGTAATTGAATGCAACATTATCTTGCATAATTATAATGGCTCACTTTAATACTGAACAATTCTGATTTTGGAATCTACCAGTTTATTGATAGCGAACCCGAAAATCCGTCTATGGACTTTGAATTTTAAGCAGAACTTTACCCCCTGGACTTTGCTCTCTAAAAACACACTGTCAAGCATACTTGTTTATCAGTCCATTAACCACAAGTACTAAGCATGCAGCTGCATGCTATAGTACAAGACGCGCTTGATGTTTGATGAGAGATTAACTTTCGCATCAACACAAAAGTGCCGCAAATACCACAGATACTATGTGTACGGTGTAGTTAATTGTAATGACGCGGGCCCGGCAGATTTAAACCATAGCGAGATATGGGCGACCAATCACAAGGCAAATCCATAAAGATGCATTACATCATGGCCACTTTTAGTTAGGCCAGAAATTGGCCTAACTCTCCATAGAGTCCCGTGTTAAAAATCTTAACCGCAAGGCAAAGTCAGTAGTCCACTTGGGAAGCTAACAAACAGAGGGAGTGCGGTCACTGAAAAGATCAGATACAGATGTGAAAATCTATCAGTTGCACACAAATGACAAATCAATATAAATCAGAGTTTTATGCTTAAATGTAATAGCCAGAGTATGCAAAATGGGCAAGTGGACTACGGTTAACAAACAGGGAGTGCGGTGACTGAAAAGATCAGATACAGATGTGAAAATCTATCAGTTGCACACAAATGACAAATCAATATAAATCAGAGTTTTATGCTTAAATGTAATAGCCAGAGTATGCAAAATGGGCAAGTGGACTACGGAGAAGTCTAGACATGCACTGACTCATGGACTGAGTTTGACACTTGACAGCTTGACAGCAGCTGAACCTCCAAAGCAATTATAATGAAAGACAGAGATAAAAAGACTAGTTTGCATCTGACGTCACCTGTCAATCAAACTCGAGCACGGTTTGTTTACAAGTGTCGTGATGATTGATATGAGTTGCTGAACGCGGTGGTACTGCTGGTTAGAAAAGCCTGGTAAAACCTAGCCCGACACTACAGCGACACATCATGACATGGGCATGCATGGGCCATGGCCCTATATTGGTTCCTTCCCCGCCATAGGGCCATAACTTCTGCGATTCCGTAGTAATGCAAAAAGCGGGGCACACAGAGGCAGTTGAACTGTGAACTTATGATGTCGCAGTTTCAAAGGTTCACCCTGCATTCATATAAATACTCACATCTACACGTCACATCTAAAGAATGTTCAGTTTTGTGATATAATCCTTAAAAATAACACTATGAGTATGAAGACTTCCTGCATCTCTTTTCTTCATTAAATCTGCATTTCACAGCATGGCCACCGTGTTATCTTGATGAGACATTAATTTTTGTTATGGTACAGTCTTCAAATGTACCGCACCCAAAATTTTCACACATGCACCAAATATGTTTTGTTTAAGTCTTATCTTCACATGAGGAACGGTAATAAGTTAAATTTTGTTAATAAAATTCGATACTGTGTACCCTGGACCAGATAGGCTCAGGAGCCTCAGACTTTCGTACAGAGAAGGACAGTGGAAATCATAGTGACGGAGGTGTGAGTACCTCGGGCTAGGTAAAACCGGACGCCTTTCCTTTGTTAATTTTGCACCTTTTTGCACATATACAAACCATCTCAAAAGTTACGTCTTTATACTAGTAAGAAACTTTCTTTCGCGAAGGCACCATGTCAACAATGCCTAGAAAAGTTGCTTTTTGCCTTGTAAAAGAACGTAATTCTTCGCCATTTTCTGTTATTCCTTTTCTCCTATCGGCACCAGATAAATCGACCTTCCTTTACACGCTATTAACCAATCAAGGATCGTAGAGAATTTGATTGACAGTGACGTCAGACACAAACGTTAGTCTTTTTATCTCTGTCTTCAATTATAGCATATCAAGACAATCACCAATATATAGGCCTATTGATCCAGATAATAATGACATTCGGTAATGTGGTATTAAAGGAGCCATCCCACCAGCCGGCCAGTGGGAGGAACTGACTAAACATTACATGTACCTGATCCCTTACCTTTATAAATTCAACCTTCCGGAAGCCGGCGGAAGGTCAATTTATATTTAAAGGGACAGGTGTGTGTATGTGTTTAGTAACTTGCATGATTCTGTTTGTCTTTTGCAACTATATCTTGATCGAAAAGTCTAACCTCAATCTAGGCTGCACTGATAACCAACGATGGATATGAGGATAGAACATGTCCATGTTATGTTAGCTATCTCAAAACGCATCAGGATCGGTGAAGCATGACACCATGTAAAGCAATGGAAATTCAGAAGTAAACAACACTGATCACAACGGGTATATTGTGCCCGAAAAAGTTGCTCAAATTTTTCGTAACATTTAATTTCACAAAGAATAATGTTTTAATACGTTTAATTGGCAACGATTGAGTGACTGAAGTAGTTCGACACCCTTATCTTCTATGCACACAGTAACTATTGTCGTCATGGATAGTAGATAGATTTCTCGATCAAACTACATGTTGTATCTGCATCTTGTATCATAAGTCATCAAAATCAATTTCGGTAACATTTAACTTCACAAAGAATTGTTTTAATACACGTGAAAATTGGCAACGATTGAGTACCGGTAGTTATAGTTTCACACTCCTAACCATTTTATTTTAAATTATTACGGCTGAGTTTCATGGTGACAAAAAACTGTACCACCATCAAGAAAACTACATAACGGCGGGTTGTGCCTACCACGTATCGTATGTGTACCCCATGCAAGTATAATAATTGTGTTTCTAAAAGATTGTTTTTAAAAGATCCCAGAACAACCCTCAACATCAGTCAGAGGGACTGTTCTTGAAGTCAAAATCATTTATAGAATATATTATTATTTGGGTGATATCAATAAATGCAAAATTCCTTCTCATACCTTTGACCCAATTTCAATCTTTAGAAAAGCACAAAGATGCAACAAGAACAACTCCATCAGATGACCTAGCCAACCACAACCAAAGTGTCAACATCCTGTGGAAGTTATGCAGGAATTATTCCTGGATTTGGAGGAAGGTGACCAGGTAACAGGTCTGGGACAAACATGGACCGTGTCCAGGTTACTGGGGATGGGGCGATGCGCCAAAGTGTACCATGTAACATCTAATGAGGGAAGCATCTCCACAGCGGTGAAAGTCTTCAGGAGGGAAGAGAAGTACAAGTTGGTGTTCATCAAGGAGATCAGGAATTTGGATGCAGTGTATGGAAACAGACATATAGGTAAGTGGATCCATTTTGTATCTTTTTGAAAGATATCTCCCCTCGTTGAAGATAAAAAAATATACTCTTATGTTTGTAAAGTAGGTTTCCAACCCTCAAATTAAAATAAAAGAATTTTCAAGGGGCTGCCAATCCAAGTCAATTTGATAGCTGGGAACTTATTATAGGTATGTACATATCCAGGGCATCAATTTAGAGGGTTGGTTGGTGATATTGACACAGTTCTGTATAAAGCTCAGTGAGAAAGAAAGGAAGAAAGAGGGAGGGAACTATCTCAATTCCTGCTCAAATTTACGTACCCACATGTGGGTTTCACTTTATTGTTACAAGGAGAGCACCAGGCCTCAAATTTTATTGGGGGGACCCATTTTAAGGCCACTGGGCAAAGACAAAGAAGGGCACCAAGGCCATCAAGTGATGAAGAATGCCTTGAAGTTGACAAAAGATGTGGGGGCACCAAGGCCAAAACTGAAAAAGGGCAGACAATGGCCTTGGTGGCCTCCTTGAAATTTGAGTCCTGGATGGAGTGCACACTCAAGTCAAAGTTTTAATAGAGACGTGACATACTTTTGGCATATACTGTAAACATCTATGTATGAGTAATTGTGCATGTTAAACTGTGTAACAGAAAAGTCATAATAACCAGACAAACCAGTTCTAACAACTTTATTAATTTCATGTTGTATCTTCACTTAGCCTCCATATATGGCAGTTTCAGCTATCGTGGGCATCCATTCTTTGTATTTGAACTACTGGACTGCAACGTGAAACAGCTTGTAGTGAAAAATAACCAAGAGTGCCTATCCCTGTACCTAATCCATGAGTTATTTCGTGACATCCTGGAGTGTCTTCATCATGTGCACAATAGAGGTTGGGTGCATGCAGACCTCAAGCCTGCTAATGTGATGTGGAGTGCTCAAGAAGGCTGCTGGAAAGTTATTGACTTTGGGCACAGCTTCCAAGAAGGACACCAGGTAATCTTAAGACATAAAGGTTATGAAGTTGGGTTCAATAGGATTAAGAGAAATAGGATAATTGTGACTTCTCTGTAGTTTGAAGGGTCGCTAGTCCGAAGGGTCGCCAGTCCGAAGGTTTGTCCGAAGGGTCGTTAGTCTGAAAACCAAATTAAGTTTAATCCGAAGGTTCTCTAGTCCGAATATAGAATAAGAGTTAGGGTTAGTGAGCCTTATTCTATATTCGGACTAGAGAACCTTATTTATTATTCGGACTAGCGAACCCTCGGACTAGAGAACCCAATATTCGGACTAGCGAACCTTTTTTTAGAATTCGGACTAGCGAATGGTAAATTATGTGTTCGGACTAGCAAATCTTTGGACTAAGGAGTCTTCGGAATACGGAACCTTCGGACCACGGAGTTGTCGCCAGGATAATGTTTGAGGGTGTTGAGTACTACATGTATTCTAAAACTGCTCTGATAAATCTGAATAAAAGTGAAAATTTGAAAATGAGATGCCAAGACACAAACTCAAATGAACCTTCGTTTGCATTACCTATTTCACCTACAATAATTAACAGTCCTTATGCCTTGGACTGTTTAAGCTTACTACTTTTCAACCAAGCAGCATTTGATTTTATCTATAATATGGTCATGTGACACCAACCAACTGAAACAGGTAAAGCACCAACATTAGGGTTGGGCCTTTCAGTGCAAATTTGATTTTAAAATCTCCATGGCAAAATTTGAGTTTTTAGGTGAACAACAGATTGTCTTTGTGTGAAAAGCCTGTTGATGAACAGCGTCTTTGGGTGAGAGTATACCAAAAATTTGACAATTAATATATTAATACAATGGGTCTTTATCTTTGTGTGAGAGAATGTTAAAATGGGACTTCTGCATAGGTAAATAAGATACTCAAAGATGGCTACAAGAAATTAAGAGAGTAACAAAGTCAGCTTTTGAATAGCCCAGTGCACAAAAATGAGCACTGGCAGCATATCTGAATATCACAAAGATACTTATTTGGTCATCATGGATGATAACATGAGATCACCACATATCTTACTTCTGTAGGACTACAGTCAAATTCAGAGTTTCTGCTACCAAGCCCCTGAAAGCAAAAACATGGAATGCCTTCATCTGTCGTCATGGAAACTTCTCCCGAGGTAAACTCATATCCACTCCTCCCAAGGCCTGTACATCAGCTGTGGACATCTGGAGTTTAGCTTGTATTATTGCTGGTGTGTTTACAGGCAATAAGTTGTATACTCAAGATGATGTGGAAGCAGGGGGCTGTTCACAATGCAAGGTTAGTGGTTATTTTGAAATGAAAGTACAGGGAATAACATACCTGTAGAGGCATTTCATTGATGATGATGATATACCATACAGCAGGGAAGATATTTGACAGAATGTTCCAAAATAGTCTTGGTTTGGAGATGTTGGTCTCTGTCTCTGACCTCCAGGGCTTGATCTGCCACTGGCCTGAAACTAGCAAAAGTACACCGCTCTGATCATCTGACGGCCCACGCTTAGTTAGATAACAAACCAAAAGTTTGATGACATCCCATAAACAAAAGTACTTTTGTTAAGGGGCTGACCACCTCCTTGCCACCCTGAAAGATCAACTGTAACAGTATTTTAACTAATTTTTTACCAACCTAATGGGGCTTTTTGACCCCCTCCTATCAAAAGGACTTTCATTTGTACGACATCATCAAACTTTTGGTTTGTTCTCTGGTTGTTTTTTTCAGCAGAGTAAGGATTTTAGGAATTGATTAAAAGATGAACTGAAGTCCACACCTAATCCAAACTTTTCATTCTATTTGGTCATTACAAATTATTATTTATAAATTTAATTCATATATAATGAACTTCACCACTCACCTCACACCTTCTCTACACATGCGAAATGCTATGTAGAAATAAACGACATATTCAAGAAATGATTGAAACATTATAAAAGTCTATTTCTATTGATATGTTTTTTGTTTTCAGAAAGTATGTGATGCAGTAAAGTGTGAATGTGAGCCAGTCATTGATGGCATCATCAAACCAAGATTGGTAGACAACAAAATACCAAAGTATAGAGAAGTACTGGCAGATTTAAGGGATCTACTGAAACAGTAAGTTATATTAAAACTGGCTCAGCTTCTTAGATCGCAACCTCAAATAGCAAATACAAGGGCCACAGCCACTTGTCAGACAGCATGCATACCAGTGTGACGTGAAATCGGCTCAGAAATGGTGCCAGGGAACAGGCCTGTAGGAATTTTGTGAGTTTTTTTGTTGGGGTGAAATTTCTAAAAAAGTTGTTAAATTTTTGTTTCTAATTTGGACCTTCTTTGACATTCTTTACCTTAAAATTTCATTTCATTTCATTTTATTAGAAAAAGCATCGTGGCCCTAAGGCCAAATTGAGCAATTTTTACAATCATTAAAAGACATCAAAATATTACAAAATTACAAATACAAAATATATAAACAACAAATTTAAATTCAAATAATGCAAGATAAGAGATGAAAAATATTGCACAGTATATAAATGGATATTGCTACATATTAAAACATCAGCATGCAGGTGTGAGTCAGTTCCGGGAGTCGGTGTGGGTGGAAAAAGGGTACACAGGTGAAGGGTGCATGAGTGCACGCATGCAGATGCACGAACAGTGGCATGCCAGCACTCATGGTCCCTTCATCTCTGAACACATACAACACCCAACCACCACAGAAAACAGCCACTCACACCTGCACACCCCTACTCACACACACACCCCCACAACCCTAATTCACACCACAGCCACACCACACATATCACTGCACTCAAACAAACTCCAAAAAACACCTGGTACTCCCTCGTGCTCCCACTCACACATACAACTAAAGAGATTATATATAAATTATATAAATAATGACACCTGCATACATGTAATACATCAAAACTGTTTAAAATCACTAAAAATGGCAAGTGCAAAAGGATAACTACTGATTCAATAAATTAATAAAATATGGTACTGGACTATTAGCAAACCTGGATGTTCTGACTGGAATTTTTGATATTGCACTTGAATTATGGAGATTTCTACCATGGGCTTCAAACCTAGTGGGGGAATGAGATGACTAGTACGAGCATTGGTTGATAGCCCTTCAGCAAATGAATGACAGAGTAATTCTCTTCTGTTAGTTAAAAAAAATCAAGATTGCACAAAGTAATTGCATCATCATAAGATGTATAGTTCCAACCAAGTATTGTCCTACATGCCCGTTTTTGGATTCTTTCAATATCAGCAGATTGTTTTGATGTAATACTTGAGTGCCAAACCACAGCAGCATATTCGAGAACTGGTCTAAGGTAACTTTTAAGAACAATGGTGAGCTCATCTTGAGAGAAGCCAAATTTTTTTAAAGTGCGAAGCATAAAAAGACGCCTATTGGCTCTGGTTAGCATGTCATTAACCTGGGCGTCCCATTTTAGGTCATTTTGTAACCAGAGACCGAGCACTTTCGCTTTGTCAACATAAGGAAGAGGCTCATTACCAATTCTCAAATCTGTGTGTAGTGGCTCTGATCTACCAAAATTAACAAGTAGAGCCTGGCATTTGGATGGGTTTAATTTAAGGCTATTGTTTTTGGCCCACTCAGTAAAATCATTCAAATCATCTTGAAGACAGCCTTTAACATTACGATGACGGTTCTCACCAAAGGTCATGTCATCAACGTATTTCCAGTATTGTGATTTGGCATCTGTGGCAGCATCATTAATAACAATTTGGAATCCAATAGGACCCAGTTTTGTGCCTTGAGGAACCCCCCCTTTGACCGTAACATACTCAGATAAAGAATCATTGAATTTCACACACTGCTGCCTGTTATGCAAAAAATCACAAATCCATGGCACAATGGTTCTTCTCACACCAAAAAAAAGTAGACCTTTATGTTGATGGGGGTGCATCAACCCTCGCATCCCTCCTTCTGGCTATTGGCCTGCCAGGGAGAGCAGTCAGATTGGCACTGTACATGTATACCTGCTGACAGAAAAAAAGTTACACTCTGAAACTAAAATACAAAAAATCACACTGATATCTTAAAATCACATCCCAAGACAATATTGCTGACACTTATTACAACGCTAAAAGATAGGATGGAGTTTCACTTTCAGAGCAATATTATGTAGTTCCTTACTGATATTTCAGCTGTACAGTTTACCCAGTGATTGCCATTTGTTTTCTTGCATTGGGTATCAAAATCATTCCATTTAAACATTTGAGTTAATCAGAGTATTAATACACACTTCTTTCTTGCAGAATGCTACAATGTGATGTGAGTAAAAGGCCTACAGCAGATGAATGCTTGTCTCATCATTTCTTCACACATAATTTCACTCCAAGTTTCAAAGATATGGTGATATTACCTACCCGTATCTTGAGATTGCTAGATGTAACAGCAGATATCAACCTGAAAGATGAGGAAGAGTATAAAGGTATAGAAATACTGGAATATACAACACACCACTAGTTTGGATTTGCCAATAGAATTCCCATGTGACCAGCCTGACCATGAATAATGTAATATATGCCTGTGTGTGTTGCATGGTTTGATATAATTGATTAACATGTGAGCTTTAACAGGTATTCTCGTATGATGTTAACTACACAGGTTTACTGTTGAAATATGTGTGGATTTCAATATACCATTTCATCTTCGACACCGCTTTGCAGCCTCTTTTGATTGTGCAGAAATAGCAGAATTGAAACGATGCTCACCTCACATGGGGTTACAAAGTAGATTTTTTATCAGTTTCTCCATAGAAAACCATTGAGCACCAGAGTTTCAGTGTTTTCGTTATTAGGCATGGCTTGTTAATGAAAACATATAGAAACGTTTCAGGGTGTGAAGATAACAACACCCGGCATTAAAATTTAGGATCCCAAACTGGTGGTGTGAATACCAACATACTCAAGTTTTTATCCTACTCCCAATCATAGCCTGAATCTTAACTAGGTCAAAGGCACTATATCCAAGCAATCCTACATAGACATATCACCTAGACTTATGAGTGCCCATCCTTTACCACAGTGGAGTTGAAGCCATGTATCCATGGTGATTTTGACAGGATGACCTGAGTTACCAAAAGAAATTGATGCTGTAGCTGATTTTACATGCATACAGCCAAAAAAAACAAAGCTTGGGGCTGACAACAGGGTTTTTTTTAACTTAATGTATAATGTATGATGCTCATTCTTCATCATACATTAATATCAATTTATTTTGATTTGATTTAGATGTATACACAGACATCCAAGGAGAATGTGAAAAGTATGGTCCCACAAGGAGTATGCTTCTACCTAGAGATGGACAAGGCCAGGGAAAGGTAAATACATTTTGGCTATGACGTTCTTCTAAACTGCACAAAATTAAAAATGCATAAATTATATTTTAGTGTGTAAGGCTAGAAGCAACTTGATATAACCAAAGTAAAAAATATGGAAAATTTTGTGATATGGTGCAGATTTTACTACTATTTACAGTGCTGTAAAGCATGAAATGAGAATCAGTTGAAAACACAATTAATCATCTGTTCTTCCTTGAGGCGCAGGGATTACAGCATTTACATAAAAATATTATTCAAAAGGTTTTCAAAATACTACATACATTCAGATTTAGATCAGTGGCGTACCGTGGCCGCCCCAACCCGGGGGGGGCTGAAGAAAATTTAATTTTGCCGCCCCTTCCTCAACAGCCCGAAAAGGTTGACCCAATTTTATGCTTTATCAAATTTTTCCGCCCTTTTTGATTTAATAATTCTTTTTGCCGCCCCTTCGCTTTTTGCTGCCCTTCTTCTTCCGCCGCCTTCATTTTGGGCCCTGCTTTTACCCGGGGGCTGGCGCCTAAAGCCCCCAAAAAAAATATGCGCATGTAGATGCACAATATATAGGAAAACAGTAAAATTGCAAATTTAGATAAAATGCAACCCTTACAATATAAATCAAATATAATGTTTACAACAAAATACTACATACATAAAACATAAAGAATCAAATGTGGGAAACTCAATAAGCATTATTACTTCTTGAACTAAAAACAACATATGAACCAGCATAGCTAATTAATTGACTTTTAAAATATTGATTACGCCAAATATAAAACTAAATAGGTCATTGAAAATATTAGTTCAATATGAAGACTGAATGCACAGAATAGTATAGCATGTGGTTTCTTTACCAATTGCGAAAAATCATACTGCAAAATTATTGTGGTTTTACAGCATTAAAATTTGCATGATATATTCAAACCTTTTAGATGCAATATTGCTGTATTTACAATGCCTGTGGCTATAAAACATAGGATAAAAAGGGAGTTACGCAAGTGTTTCATCTGATTTAATACCTGTGAGTGGTATGTTAAAACAGCAAGACTTAATTTTCTTCAGATCTTATCACTAGAGGGCTATTCCAATTGAAATCCATACACTCCTATGGAAGCCAGGATCTTAATCTTCCACATAGGGAGTATAAATTTCATACAAGTTTACCTAAATGAGTGACTCCATTTGAAATCTACACCACCTGTGTGGAAGGTTTAAGTCATGTCTTCCATAGGGATGTATGGATTTCAACTGGAATAGCCCAAATGAGGTCAGACTTGTGGTTTGCAATCCAACTGGATTGATTATGATTATCCCAGGTATGCATTTGATTTGCATGTTTAATTTTGTGTTTTTTCTGCCCTTTTATTGCTTATTATGCAGGCGTATGTTGAATATGAAGATGCAGCTGATTGTGAGAGTGCGCAGAGAGCCCTCGTTGGCAGGGAGTTCGACGGCAAACCAGTACTGGCTACGTTCTTTCCGCTATGTGACTTCCGGTCCCGTGATCTACATTGACGTAGAGGACACAAGTGATATTTATTGGCAGCTACTACAGATATTACTACAAGGTATTTAATGGACTCAACTGGGTTATTCTCATCCAACAACTCAGTGCAATATTTTCATATGTTTTAATCATATTTAGAATGAACCTGTGCCCCTGGTTTTTTTGTACTTATTGAAGGGCCTGATTACAAGAAAGTGCAGTTATTTTGTATTTGAAAATGTATTTAAACGATTTCTAACAAAAACAGCAATATACAGGCTGTGACAAATTGCCTTTTTTCAGGTTGCCCGGTCGGGCAAGCTTAGTCTAAAAAGTACTTGCCCGAACTTGCCCGAATAATGCCTTATGATGGTACAATTTTGGCCTACAATAAAGTTAACATGTAATTTAAAATAATGTGTACTCACCGTCTCCAAAATTGTTTATGATGATGCCTGGGAGGCAGAGTGGGATGCGTGAGGCTGTAGCTCAGCCTCTTTTGAGTTTTTATGAGGGTCAGGAAGTTTATGTCCATGGATGTGCTTGGTGCCGGGCCCTTGATCCATCCATATTTTTATGGCTTTTGAGGATGCATCAAAATCACCAACTCCTGCTGTATTAACAGACACCATCAGATGGTTCCTTAAGCAATCGTGGGACATCATAGCTCGTTGGGGGGTCTTAATACGATTAAGTGCACTGAACCCACGCTCAACCGTTGCCGTGCTCACGCTAATAGTGAGCATAAGTTTGATAATGGGATATATGTGTTCAAGATTATCCAGATTAAGGCGCTGCATGCTTCTGTAGAAACTTAAAACATCCTGCGATGTTTTAGTCTTTTTGGCTAAGTCCTTGCCACGGCTTTTCAGGCAGCACCATGAGCTCATTATGAGTGGTTCAGCAGATTCATCCAACTTCAAGATACTTCCGAAGTGGTCTATGATATCGCGCATTTCATCATTTCCGTAAGTTGCAAGTTCATTTCTTGAAGCAGGCCATTCACGACAATCAAAAACTTTGAATAAGCATAGTGGCTTTTCATCAAAGGCTTGAAACCGCTGATCAATGTACTCTACAGCGCTGTCGATTATTTTGCATTTCAGCTCAGAAATATCTGCATATTCAACAGGAGAAGTGGGTTCGGATTGCTTACGTGAAGAGCTTTGAACTTGAAGCAAAATGGTACCCGAACCATGCGTCAGTTTGTTTGTCGCCGTTTCAAAGTTTTTCTCAAATCGCGACTCGGCTTCACCGTTGACAGTTTTCAAAGCAACCAGTTTCATAGTGCACTCGCTTAGTTCGCTTTTAACATCAGTAACAAGCCATTTGTCGGATTGCATTTGCCTGGATAAATATGACAGAACTGCCATAAAATCCATCATGAAGTAGAGGAACTTCACACATTTAAGGTCTTTGAGTTTCTTCAATAGTCCAGCTGCTAAGGAAGCGCTCTTGTCCTTATCATCGGCTGCTACATTCTCAAGATGTTCAACAGTGACGCGATAATATTTTTCTACAGCGCATATGGCTCTATGCCTACTTGCTAGCCATCTCACTGTTTTGACACCGCTGTAATAAGGTGTATCTTCATCTAAAACCTCAGCAAGTGTGTCAAGCCCTCTTCTTCTTTTGGACTCAAATGATAAAAGTTATACACGCCCAAGAGTTGACTCCAAGTCTTCAACATACTGCATTCCCGAATCACGCATAACATCAAGAATTGCTAATTCAAGATTATGTGCAACACAATGTACTGTAACTAAATGTTCACCAACTCGGTCCTTCAGTTTCTTTGCTACTCCATTGTGCTTTCCCATATTGACGGCCGCCCCGTCAAAGTTGCAAGCCACCACCTTTTCTTTTTGTGTATCTACATTAACGCCTACGGTTTCCAAAGCTTTGTCAATACCTTTCAGGACACCGTCTGAATCACCTTTCTCCAATGCGACACAATCAACCATTGTTGTCTTTGGTGTATTGTCTTTGTCAGCATATCGCACGTACACATTTTCTTGTTCAATAACCCCTCTGTCTGTTGTGCCGTCAGCTAAAATGCAAATAAATTGTGCATCATTTATCTCATCTTTAATATCCTGTCTTGATTCATCTGCTACAGCATCAATAAATTTACGGCAAGCTTTGTCATTTCTCCAATTATCTCCAATTTTTAATCCATTTTTTTCTTGTAACGTGCACAACTTTGGAAACTTTTTCATGGCCAAATCTTCCTTGGCTGTAAAGTGGGCGGTATTCATTAAGATACGGATGCGGTTGCTTTCTTCCGTTGACATGTGTTGTAGGTGAATATCCATTGGCTGCTTCCCAGGGTTATCGACCGCCGCTTTTTTCCCAGCCACTCGCTTGTGATTTGCACTACTATCATGAGTTACCAAGCCACTTTTGCGGTAATCGGACGGTTTTTCGGCACCAGGTCCCGTACCTTTGAACAAGGGACTGCTATGATCGGCTAACTTGGGGAATTCACGACACCAAGCACAATGCATAATACGTTTCTCATCATCGTTTTTCAGCCATGGGTAATCCTTAGTCCAGGAGGGAAGAAATGAGCGTACGCGTTTCTCCTCATACGACGACGTTGTTGAAGTCTGAGATTTAGAAGTCTTTTGCTTTTTGCTTTTTCCCTTTGCTGTAACTGATGTCCCGACTGATGTTCCCTGTGAACTCTTGTCCGCAGAAGTTTGCGCAGACGAGACTGATGCACTAGCCTGGGTAGATGATTCCCCAGTGGCTTCCTTCTCTTTGGCTTCATCTACTTCACTAGATTTCCGCTTCAGTTTCACTAAATATTTATCCATACTCATCATGATACTTGAAAATATCAATAGCCCGAAGCTTAAAAACTTTTACCCAAGCAAAACGACAGCACTGTACTACACACGTGTTAGAATGGCGATCGCCTCTAGCACGCTAATGACGCTATCATGTATCAATTACATATGCAAATGAGGACCACGAAAACATTGTACAAGACGCAACATGTCTTAAGAATCAAGGCCAATGACCCAAAAGATCACACGTGCAAGTGTGACTCAGTTGACATTGACATAAAGATTTTCAAACTTTAAGATTTTCGCGATTATCTTGCATCTTTATTTTATTTATATTTGTTATAGGCCTAAAAATGTTGAAAATAAATATTGAAAAAAGTGATTCATTTTATTATTTTGTTGTTTCATGTAAAGCTTATTTCTAACTTTTTCGTATTTCATGATTTGTAATATTTTTCGCCCCACAAAAGGTACTGAAAAAATTCAAAAAACAACCCAACAGGCAACAACAACCCAATAATGATGATATAAAAATTTAGGAATTATGAATATTATTTACAATTCACTAAAATTTCTGGAATGAAATGAAAATGGGAAAGAGTGTGCATGAATGATTCCTTCTACATGTATGAAAATAAAATCAACACGAAATATGCAACCTTAAAATTTAGCAGTGAAAATGTAAACACAAGCCACGTGACCGTGGATGAACTGACCTAGACCGGTTTTCACAGGTTCTGAAACTTCTGTTGTGTTGATCGCATGCGCAGTACTAATAATCTAATGACTTCCGGGATGCATTCGATTGAGCCATTGTTTACATTTTACGAAACAGGTGACTGAATAATCAAGGAATAATGCTTAAAGACGAGCGATGGGTGATATATTGTGAAATGTAATAAACTTCGAACACATGTTATATGATTATTTACGGCCCAAATTAGGAGAAAAAGGTCGGGAAATGTTGATGATAAAGTGGTGATTTGCCAATAATAATGTGAGTACTTTCATGTTTTGCCATGCCCGTGGTTGGCCTACTCATGATTTAAGCTTGCCCGATCGGGCAGAGCTTCTGTAAATAACAGTTGCCCGAACAAAAAAGTGGTTGCCCCGGGCAATCGGGCAAGCCATTTGTCGCAGCCTGGCAATATAAAAACATTTTTTGAGTTTGTTTGAACAAAAAAAAACAATTGATGATTAATTTCTTAAAACTTTTTAAAACTTGTTACATAAACAAATTGTTTTTGAAATATACTCATTTTGTTATTTTGACAAAACTAGTATGTAAATTAAGGTAAAACTTTTTTTTAAAGAAACACTAAAATAACAAAACCAAACTTTTGGTTTGTTTGAAGAATGGTATTTCTTATTTTCTGTACTGATTCTGTATGGAATATCCCATTCATATTATGTAGGATAGAAGCAACCCTACTATGAAATGACAAGGTTGGTATCTTATGTAAGTTGTTGCAAAATTGATCAAAAATGTTCCAGACCGTAAAAACTCGATAGATAGCATAATGGGCTTACTATCGAGCGCTTTTGAAAACATGAAATTGTACCGTAGTCTGTCGCTTTACCAATTGAGCAAATGGGGTTGAGACACAAATTTGCAGGCTTACTTGTTCGTATATAACTATGTATATCAATGATTTGCTCAAAACCCTTTACACTTTTGTGGATGGGGGACCTCTTTATGTTTGCATGTTTTAAAAGCGCTTGATCAAGTTTTTACGGTAGTGGTTCTTCTCATCACATTGTGTATTTATGAATGCACACAATTTCCTTCCATTTTAACCAAATCATAGTTGACCATTCCTGATGATATTGTGTTGTCCTCACCTCAGTTACTAGGATTAAGTGATTGATATTGACCAATGAAATGGCTTGTTCTATCTTGCATGAAAATAATCAAGACAGCTCATTGGTCAGTGATCAGTGACTGAATGTATTTTAGCTTTATTCTAAATTAGTCTAAGGGAACAAACCAAAAGACCAATAAGACCCTAAAAGCTTAGCTTATTACACTATTCCAGTTGAAACCCATACACCCCTATGGAAGACACAACCTTAATCTTCCACACAGGGAGTGTGAATTGCAAGTGGGATTACCTGAATGGGTGACTCCGTTTGATATCTACACCCCCTGTGTGGGAGATTAAGTTAATGTCTTCCATAGGGGGTGTGTGGATTTCAACTAGAATAGTCCATTTTGATAGAGGATTGAACCCCTCCTTTTTAGCTATAATGAAATCAAGAGTGGAGTAAAGTCTTTATTTTCATAATTTCTCTGAATGTACTAGACTGGCTTCAGGTTTATTTTTATTGTACCAGGTCAAATTTATGAAATTTTACGCGAAATCTGGCAAAGAGGGAATAACATTTCAAGATGACAAAATTAAGTAACTGATCATGCTAGAGGTAGAGGATTAATTGAGTTATCGTCAACACATAGTGCTCCCAGAGCACTATATCTGTTGCTGAGTAGGGTTACGGTTAGGGTTAGTACTCTAAGAGCACTATGTGTTGAAGATTACTCAACTTTACAAGGTAAGGGGGCGATAGAATTCCATTTTAAAGAAACAATTGAGTTGACATTGGAATGAAGAATATTGAAATCAATATAGACAAAAGCAAAACATCCAGTGTGCTGGGGGTTGAATTGTTGTATTCTGTGGGGTACTTTCTTGTTTCTGAAAGGTATTCAGATGAGTCTGGGGCTCACTCATGATCGGTAATGTAACATGATTGAGGACGAAGGGGGAACCAGCATTATTTAATTTTTAATACAATTGTTCAAATAATTACTGCAAGGATGTGGGATAAATGCTGTTGACAGGATGCACCAGGCTAGTGCTTACTCCTTATTCCAGAAATATACAGCATTCATTTTTGAAATTAAAAAAAAAATATTATCCTGTTTTGCCAAATGAAACGTTTGAGAGTCTTTATAATGATTGGTGATAAAATAGAATAGCAAATGCATTTGCTGAAAATTAGAGTGCATAAACTGATATTAGGCCTGATTGTAATAGTATTACGAAAAACACAAGAAATTGCATGTTTTTGGTTCTTATTTCCCGAAATTAGCTAAATTTAAAAATTTAAAATTTTATTGCCACTAAAGGATTAGGATTGAGCTAGCTTTTATTTAGGAAAGCAGGATAATATTTCTTTTTTAATCCCCAAAAAATGAGTACTTTATATTTTGGAATTAGGAGTAGTGACTTTACAGAATCAGTAAGTATTATATTTATTATCGGACTCAGATGCAGCTCATGCAGTGTGATGGGAACAAGGATGGGGCACAACAGAACTCATAACATTCCTGCACTATATTATAGGTCTATAAGATTTGTAATAGAAATCTTAACAATTGTGGTGGCCTTTTTTATGCAATATAAGAGGTGTATTATTGAGGGATGAATGTTTGTTGTTTATTTCAAGTTTGTTGTTTATTTAAAATGATGGCAATCATTTTATTTCCTTTGTACACAGATATACATAGTGGTGAACTAATCACAGTAGCAGCTTCTGAAAAATCAAGATTTGGGCCCTTTTGGTTCTCAATAGGAGGGGGGCTGTTTCCCATTTTGCCCTTTTGGGTTCGGAATCAGAATCCAGGAAAATCCTTGAGGGGTGACCTCATAGGAAGAATAGGATTTATAAATGTATGCCAGGGTGAATAAATATTTCTCGCTCCTGGCCAGTTTTCAGCTTTGGATATGCAAGGGGAGACCACACATTACATTTACAAACATACCTCCAAATATATCAACATGGGTAGAGCTTCCAGGGGAAATATTTGAGGAAATACGGTAGCTTTGTCAGGGGTAGGCATGAAAGTAAGACAGGCCCTCAGGCCAAATCCCCTAACAACCCTCAGCATTTTGTACACAACATGCCTATAAATTTCATCAGCGAGACAGGGAGAGCCGGCAAATATTTTGGCTTATTTTGAGGCCTAGTCAGTGAATAGATGATGCAAATGATAAATGGAAAAAAAATCCATTTTGATGGCTTTGCAAGAAGAGTAATATCCATATTTGGGCTTGTTCAAGGATCTGACGAACCAGCCATGTGATGTGTATGCCTGATACATGCAATGAAGCAATTGTTTCAATCTTTACAAGAATTTGGCCACTTATTGATTAGGCATTTTTCCAGTCTATGTGTACACAGGAAATAACATGATTTTATCTATTATTATTATTATGAAAGACTGGGGATTTATGAGCGAAGTTAATTCATGATTGGATGTGTGTGAAAAGTAAAGATTATTTTTGCATCTAAATATATATAAAAATACATTGTAATATAATTGTATGTATAGATTTTTGATTGTGAAATTTAGCTGAAATGTAGACAGATAATGTATTGAAGTTCAAGATTATGATGTATGCAGTTTGCAGGTGTTGATACTATAGAGAAAATGGTTTTAACAGAAACAAAAATATATTATGAGTGCTTTATATTATTAAAAGAAAACCTGATATGCATTCAAAGGGAACAATGCATTAGATCCTTTGATTAATTTGCCTTTATTTACAAGTAAATTACAGACAATTATGTGCTAGAAAGACAAGAATCATAAGTGTAAACAAATTTGGAGCAAAAAATATAGAATAAATGCATGTAACATAAAACACAGCTCAAGCACACCCCAGTTTAATGTATACGTATACACAAGCAAGTGCACCTCTAGAGATAAAATGTATACATGCATGAAAAATAGAAAGCTCTCTTTCAACAAAGAAATATGTTGTAGATTCAGAGTGTTTCTGTTATGCCATTGTATATGCCAGGTGTGGGCAGACTGTCCAATGTTATTCCAGTTGAATCTATACACCCCATGGAAGACGTAACCTTGATCTACCACACAGAGGGGTGTGTGTATTTCAAACGGAGTCATCCATTTGGATAACCCCATTTGAAATTCACACTCCCTGTATGGAAGATTAAATAAGAGCATGTCTTCAATAGGGGTATGTATTTCAACTGGAATAGCCCATTGCTCACATTAGACATTGCCAAAGGCCTTTTCTTACAAAAATAATGTCAATACTATAAAATACAAAAAGTTTGTAGTAACAGTGTATGTGGCCCATCAAACTGTCGTCAACATGGTCCTTGGGTTCCTAGAAGATTGACCACCTCTGGTATACACCATGGGAGAAACCATTGCATTACTTTCTCTTTAATAGGTATTTTATTTTAATGATAGTGTAAGTTTGTTTTCAGGATGTTGCCAGAACAGAAACACATTATTCGGAGACAAAATAGTGAATACTTTCAGACATCCAGTTGTTAGAATCACAAGGTTTTGAATTAAATCAAATACTGGAACTTACATTTTTGCAACTTGCTACGTTGTGTCTGAAACCATCAGACTTCATCAGGCAACTGACCTGATCATTCAATCATTCATTTCATATAAATAATATAGCCGATCTGTCTTGGCATAAGCTTACCTCCGATCCCTAGCCGTCTCAAAGTGTCACATGACCAGTTCCAGTATTTGATTTAATTCAAAACCTTGACATTATTCGGAGCTTAGGAAGTACCTGGCAAGTACTGGAGATCATATAGCTATACATACTGCAGTCTGTCCATTTTTGATGTGAGAGCATGGGATAATCAGCTTTGTATGAAGAACTTGCCTGTTTTTTAAGCATGGAGGTTCAAGACAATCATTTTTGGAGGACAATATCGTATTAGTGAACTATTGCATGACATACCCCTATCATATGCTTCAAGCGCATGTTGTGCAATTTGTATGAAAAACAAATAATACAAGCCTAAAAGTAGATGAAAACTGAGATGAAAACTGAGGTAGCAACCTAATTGATGACTAGTCATCGTCATATACACGGTATACAGGTATGGCATGCAATAGATAAGTAATAAGACTTGTCCATGATGAAATATGTGTTATGAATTATAAAATGTCCACCTGAAACAAATGTGAACTTGACTGTGAAATCAGATCAGTTTCATTTATGTACTGTTATATCGTTTATTTTATTATTTATTATTGACAGTTTTTGAATTGTTAGTTTTTTGTAATAATTGGTTCATATAAGATCATGTATATTGCATTATATTGCTATTTCATCATCATGACAATCTCTCTACAGACTTGGCAAACTAGGATTACTGGGTTACTTCTTCATGTACTTATACACACAATTTAGGATTAGGATTAGCTTAGGATTTGTTACACAAATTGTGACATGAAGAATCAATCTAAAGTTGATTAAGAATGTGTTATATATTCCATTGTGTACATGCTGAGTAATGAATCCCTTTGTAACTTGTTCTGCCTCCACATCTTTTATTGATGTGTTCATGTAGTACAAAGTGGCGTTATATGCTGGCAAAGAGATGTAGTTAATCGGATTAACTACCATGGCAATAGGTACAAACAATTTTGAATATACCGCGCTGCACTACAAGCAGGTTTCACTCGTCACCTGTCGTCAATCATATAATACATTGAATACAATACCGCTCCTTTCAAAGAGACTAATCTTACAGGTGCAAGTGATTAGCATTTCTTTGACATCTATGGTTCAATGCAGAGATACCACATGAACGTAGTAGTGCAGCGCGACATAATCAAAAATTGTTTGTACCTATTGCTATGGTAGTTAATCCGATTATTACGTAACTTCGCCAGCGTATATGCTGGCAAAGTGATGTAGTTAATCGGATTAACTACCATGGCAATAGATGAATACAATTTTGAATAGATCGCCCTGCACTGCATCGTTCACGCTGTACCTATGCATTGAACCATAGATGTCAAAGAAAGGCTGATTACTTGCACCTGTAAGATTAGTATCTTTGAATAGAGCGGTATTATATTCAGTCTTATGTTTGCTGACAACATACACAGGTGATTAGTGCAATCTGCTTGTGGTGCAGGTCGGTACATTCAAAAATTGTATTAATTTATTGCTATGGTAGTTAATCCGATTATGAAGTCACTTCGCCAGCATGTAACAATCCCACCAAGAACCAAGATTAATTTGTCCTCACCAACATTCCAACACTATTTTATACATATGGTATAATTGGTATCCATGTTATCCATAGATTAATGAGTTACAGATCCAGCACAAATCCTTGAAGTGTGCCCACTCTTCGTCTGTTACAGCATAATTTTTTTACGCAGTGAGTCATGGATATCTTTGGCATAACCGCAATAGCACGCAATGCTGTGTTCGTTTTGTTTGACACGGGCGGTGGAACAATGAGCCTTGGTGAATATGCAACTTCATTCTTTTAATGATTTCTAATGTTATAATTAGTCTGGAGTAAAAGTGATATATAAATATTTTAATCCAAGACCCCTTAACTTCCTGTAAGCATGATGATTATATGTACACCCACACTATGTGGTGTTTTTAGAGAATATTTGTGACATTTATGATAGAGCCAAATTCAAATTAAAAACATCTGCAAAGTTAAGTAAAATCTACTTATTGATTTTTTAATGTTTTATTTTAATTAATAACTTTGCAGACATGCAGGCTCTGATTAGCACATTAAAGCAGCAGCTGTGTGATTCAATCAGGCAATCTGCACACCCTTTAGTGTTTATGCAGTGCACAAACTATACCAGAAAGAAATTATGAAACAATTCTGGTAGATGGTGTAATGATGACTCTTATCTGTTTTTTATCTGCGGAGTGTAAATCATGAGGTTTTATAGTAAATATAAAGAGATCAGATTGTGTCAAATTCTTTCTGTAGCCTATTGTGAAGATCCATTCACTCAATGCATGTGGAAATCTTTGCACAAATTAAAAATGTATGAATATATCATATCGAATCAGTCCATGAGTTGCATTCCTGATATTGGTAATTCAGAACAGAGTGTATTGTGGGTAATATTCTCAATCTCTGTGTGATGATTTTATTTGCCATTTACAAATTTTTCATTATTGGTCATTCTGATCACGCTTGCTCAGCTTCACTCAACACTCTGCTACCCAGCAAACCCAAAAATGTTTTTAAAACATAAATACAGTTTCGTTTTGGTCAAAATGATTTAATAACATTTTAATGTCAGGTTATATAAAAGTTATGAAAACATTTTTAAGAGTTTTATTTGAAACTACGCTACAACAAGATTTTTAAAATGATGCCAGAATTTTTATTTGCAAACATGTTATTATCACTTAATAACATTATGTTAGAATGTTTTGCATGAAGTTTTCAAAAATGTTTCTAAATGTTACTAAAATGTTTTATACCCTTTATAACCCAACATTTAAACATTTTCTATAAACATTTTGTGGTTTTTTTTCGCCCACCTCGATATTACCCAAAATGCACTCTGTTATGAATGATCGATATCGCTTATTATGCCATGCATAAAGAAAGTGCCGAAGTTTGTTATTGTTGATTGACAGACTTAATGACAGTGTGTGAAAGCAGGATAATAATGAAGGAACTGTAGGAATACATTTTGTGTATTGCAAAAAGTGTATTCCTTTTGTATTCCACCATCTTCATTTATCTTCCGTATAAATCATTTGCAACCTATAGCGTTCAGGCACAAAACATGACATATGCCATGTGATGCCTTGTGTATTTTAGTATTATTATTCTTAATCATGTGTTGTTTTACATTTTACTGCAGACATTTTCATAAAGCTGTAAAGGAGTATTGTGATTCTAGTATCCTGTCTTCATGCCATTTTTCAGCAGATATCTACCAAAAAGCCTATTCCCAAAATATCAGTTGATTCCGATTTTGTGTTTGCGAGTTATGCATTTTTTGAGAAAAGTGGGGGATGAGGTTGTGGATCACGAAATGCCCCTTTAAGTGAACAAGCTTGTTATACTATATTTACCATAAGTAGCCATAAACTAGTGCTCCTCCCTATTTAGCGATGAGAAAGATGTCTCATAAGTTTTAGTAGAAAATATAAAAGGCATCTTTTGGATTATATATGTGAACTCTACATATAGAATGGAAGACATGACCTTCTTCTGCATAGGGAATGTCAATTTCAAATGGGGGTAACCTGAATAAATGACTCCATTTGAAATCTACACCCCCTGTGTGGGAGATTAAGATCTTGCCTTCCATAGGGGGTATAGATTTCAACTGGAATAGCCCAATATAATGCATGTTATAACAAAGGATGTTGTATATGTGTAAGCAGAGTAAGTGTTTATGATGTACTGGGTTCAATTCCTGGCGGTGAAAACTTGCTGAGGTATTAGTGTGAAAAAAGTCTGCATTTATTTGGCATCATCTGCAGCTTAAATTCAGGCTTCAGGCTTCCACTGTCCCCATGGTACATTTAAAATTGGGTTAATGTACTCATCCTTTGGAGGGAACGTCAAGCCATTGATACCATGTTCAGAGCCATATCTGTACATGTAGTTTGCTGTCCAAATCCGTCCCAGTGCTATTTTGATACTCGCATACCATATAAGTTAGGTCACTCACTGTAAGGTTGCCATCCTGGAGGTTATCTCAAAAACAGGACCCCAAATACACAGCAGTGCTGTGATCTTAATGAATTGGCACTATACGAGGGGGTATCCAAAAGTTTTTGACATCACCCAGAAGAAAAAGAGCTATATTGATGAAATTTTGTCAGTGTAATCACTGGTCCTTATGTACATTCTGGTCCAAAAATGGTCTCCTAAGTATGTTTACTTTCTTTACAGGTGGCGCTAGATGGGCAGTAGGCGCATAACCTGAAAGATGGTGAAAATTGAGGCATAGCGTGATTAAGTTTCTGCATTTGGAGGGTTAGGCCTACAATGCTCAGAAAATCTATGATGAAATGAAAGCTATCTACGGTGATGATTGCCCATCATATGGCACTGTTGCTTTTTGAAAAGAAAGTGGAGGATCTTATCATGAAAAGGTTATGCGCCTACTCCCCATCTAGTGCCAGCTGTGAAGAAAGTAAACATACTTATGAGACCATTTTTGGACCATAATGTACATAAGGACCAGTGATTACACTGACAAAATTTCATCAATATAGCTCTTTTCCTTCTGGGTGATGTCAAAAACTGTTGGATACCCCCTCGTACAAAAGCGTTATATGTACGGCAAAAAAGTATCCTTACACTTGGAAAAATAATCACAATTTCAAAACTGAACAATATCGGGGTAAATGTGTTTTTGTAATAAATGCACCATCTAATCCTGCACATTATGACACCACATTGAATGCAATGTGACCTCAAGAAGGAAAGTTACAAGCAATTGAATAGACAAAGGACCATTTTTAAAAGTGACAAACTGGCCTATACAAGGTGCAAAAAGATTCCAATACGCACATAAGGGACTACACGGTTTCTTCAATGAAGCTTTATTTAAAGCAGTTTTTATCTCAGTTTTTACTTCTGTACTTTTCATACCTTCCATTTAATTTGTCAGCTCTTTTGTTTCAGTTTTCTTTTGTTCCTTTTGTTTTAAATTAAAGGCACACACAAATTAGCCATTTACCACTCTCAAACCAGATGTCTAGTCTGTGGAGTTGAATAGGCCAGTTTGTCACTTTTAAAACTGGACCTTTGTCTAATCAAATGCTTGTAACTTTGCTTCTTGAAGTCACATTGGATTCAATGGGGTGTCATAATGTGTCGGATTAGACAGTGCATCTATTTTTTTTTAAATTACCCCAATATGGTTCAGTTTTGAAATTGTGATTATTTTTCCAAGTGTAAGGATACTTTCCTGGAGCAGTATATGAAGCTAAGAAAATGTACCCAAGTTTCAACATTTTAACTAGAGTTGTTTATATTTTCTAATTGGAAAAAATGCAGATTGCAGCTATTTTAAATCTGTGTGCACATCAAGTTTCTTGCAGTCACAGGTAATATAATTTATGTCCAATTTTAAGCCTTTATTGCATAATTGAAAATGTTTTATGAATAGATATCAATTTAATTGTATTGAGAAATTAACAAACAAAAATGCGTAGAAATGCAATTTCATTTCATGAATAATGTATCGGCCTTACATGTTGAATTGATTCCTTGAGTATTATGCAAGACTCCCAATTGTTTGCATTTTTGAAACATTTCTAGAACCACTTGACTTTGTCGGTGTATTGATTTTATGCTGTTGTAATTTTAAGATGGTAATGTAATATGTTTACATTGTATTTCTGTTTAAGAAAGCCTAATACAGTTAATTAGTGCTTACGATATTAGCCAGCTTCGATTTATAGCCCTAACCCCATGCCCTCCAGATCAGCTGGTCTAAAATATGACGAAATATCAACTGGCATTCACCATTGAGAACGGCAACAGATCTGTCGGATTGCCAAAACTGTATCGAAAACAAGTCAGTTTCTCTTAAAACTTTTAAATAAGTGTCATCTGTTTAACAAGTTTTGTACTGTAAACTGACCAATACTTTCTCCATAAGTCTCTGGAAGGTGGCTGGAGCGGATACGAAGCCAAAGGGCATCTTCAAAAATTGGAAGTGTCCTTCAGAACAAGAAAATGCTGTCTTGATTTTGTCCTCAGGATCCACGGCAGCATTTGAGAGATAGTGATTTCAAGAAGAATTTCTTCAAGAAGGCCAGGAAGATGTCACCTAAACCTGTGGGGAAACCCAAGGTTAAGGTAGCCAGTGTTATTTGCAAGGTACCGGTATCCGAGGAATCGCCAGCTGAGATTGATCTGCATCCGGGTCCGGGTCAGTTGGATAAAGAGCTGAAACCTGTTTCACCTTTGGCCTTGGAATAAACAGATGCCACTTATTTAAAAGTTAAACCCATAATGAAATTTCATGCCAGGGTATTCCTGTCAAGCAAGGATATTTATATACTTCCAATCAATAAATAATGACTTATTTTGCCAACTCTCTATCACCCTCCAAGCACATCATATTTTGTATCATTTATGTATTAATTGCATGTTCTCTTTGTTAAGGGTGAACATAATCTATGAAGCATGTTTCTTATGCTCTATTCCAGTACTTCTCCCACCCAACCCCTATCCTAGGAAATGATAGTGCTTTTCATTGTTAGACTAGTGATTACATTTCAGTACATTCCCAGATCCCTGTAGGCATTACATGCCCCCACTATCCCGTTCTTTATTACCATCCAATTCCCTCGAGTTGCAGGGTCGGGAAATTAGTAAATTACTTTACAAAAATGCTTCACGCCCCCACCCTAGTGTATCTCCCCCCCCCCATCAATCCCAGCTTACAATCCCACCAGAGCCCACTTTTCCCAGGATAGGGGGGTGGGTAGGCGAAGTACTTGAATAGTGCCTTATTGTACATGTTTTCACCTTCAATTATTGTTTTAACAAGTCTCATCAGTTTCTGTTGTTTTTGTCTATGGAAAGAAATTGATATTTTACTTATTTTTTTGTATCATGAGAAAGATGTTGTATTCTGTAAAAAGAAATGACAAATGTAAAGATATATATATATTGGCAAATGCTATTTTCACTTGTAAATAAGTTCCTATTGATAATGATATATATTTTCTTTAGCACAATCATACTTTATTATAGAGATTTAAAAACTTTTGACTTGTAATAAGATGCATTGTACTGTTTTCATCATATACAATCAATTTGCATTATGCGCTTTCACTAATCACTTTAGCCAACAACAAAAATAGTATGTGCCAGAGCTTGCAAAGATTTCAATATCCAATGCAGAATGTGGTTTCTTCATCTCCCAGCTCAAACTTGGTCAAAATAAGCGTGACATTCACTAATTGAAACAATTCTTCCAACAAATGCTTATAAACATATTTTTACCAATATTTTGCTTTAAAAAAATTTAAATGGCCAATTTCTCTGCGACAAATGCACAGCGCAAAACGTATGCCCGTGGCAGCTCTGAAATATACTACTTTTCGTTGGAACATCATCGCACATGAATTTATGCTCAGCATCAGTTATATATGTGAAGAAATAAAAGATGGTTATCAGTGCAAAATTAAGTAGAATTCTTGTATGATTTTGTCATGTTGCCTTGTAAATGAAAACTGCTATAGGTTACTGTCTTACTAGACTATACTTTAATCTGCATTTCAGCTATACTTTGATTCCCTATTGCATTCTGGGTGACCCTATTGACAGCCTCATACCCTCGCCCCCACCACCACAGACACACTTTACCCCCTCAAAATGCAGGTTTTGGTATTGGGTGAAAACTCTCTTTTTTCCCTCATCATTCCAGTGAACTTAGTCCTGAAATATGTTTCATTTCGGTGGTATGAACAAAAACATGGTAATTTGGGTATACCACCATGGAAGCATGATGGTCATGTACAGTCTATGGGCCACTGTGATACACATTTTTGCTTCTAGAATCCGAACTGATTGAGCATTTAACTTGGAATAATTTATTTATAACATTCAGCCGAAGCCAGGCTAAGCCCAATAGTGCTCAGAGGCTACTAAATTCAAGGGATGCCATCCAGATATGACGGGACAGGGATATGGGAAGAGGTCTGATTTTAGATGCAGGAGGAAAACCGGAGCACCCGGAGAAAAACCTGCAAGGATGAGCATGGGTCAGCAACCAAACTCACATGTGGCACAGCGGGGAATTGAATCCTAGCCACAGTGGTGAGAAGACCACTACACTAACCCATCCTCCCATTAAGAATGTTTGGGTGATGGGACTCAATGTGAAGTGGAAGACATATTACAATCCGACCATTCCAGTTGTGGGTACATGTACCACAATTCATCATGTTTTTGGTTTACATCAAAATGAAACAAATATTGGGATTACAATTCACTGGAGTAATGAGAAAAATATGACCTTTCTTCTGATACTAAAAATCTCAGTTTTGATGAAGAAAATTTAGGGATGAGGTTGTTGATCTGGTCATGCCTCTTGAATAAAAACTGTAAAAGGTCAGATTTTGATATTACACCATTTAGGTGGAAACTAGTAAATGTGTATAGAGGCCCTGCATGAAATTATTGATTGGCTCCAAACAAAGGATTTGAGCCGGTGTCCTTCACCGTAGTTATGGCGGAGTGCAGTCCATTCAATCAAATGTTGTCATCAACCTATTTGATCGTAGTGCAGGGTTATGTGTGTGAGACGAACTGTCACGGTAGATTGCAATCATGCTTTTGTTGAATGCATTTGAGTAGTCCGCCATATTTATGGGATGATACGTCACATGCAAGGCCTCTATACCACTTCGCTACCATCAGGGACACCATTTATGGTCTGTTCTGATGGTTGATTAACAAACATGGGTAGCACTTTTATATTACATTATCAAAGGTCTCACAAGTCCTCTTTGGTACTTCATAAAGTATTGGGAGGGATAATTTATCCTCGGAACAAGTCCTCTTTGGTACTTCATAAAGTATTGGGAGGGATAATTTATCCTCGGAAAAACAGTGGCATGATCGACGGGAATTATAAAAATAAACATTAATTTTCACCAGGTTCGCCGTCGCAAATAATAAAGGAGACTTATAATTCCCGTCGATCATGCCACTGTTTTTGCGTGTTATATTTCCTCACAGGGAGGATGGCAATTTATTTCTCGCATTTACGGCTCTAGCTACTATGGGCTATTTGCGGGAGGAGATAGTGTAAGTGACCGCTTATGGGTTGAATTTCAACCAGCCTAATCATGAAGCTCCTGTGGCCAAGTGGTTAAGGCATAGGTCTCAGTAAACCTGAGGTCCTGGGTTCGATTCCCAGGCGGTATCACTTTTTCTCCTTGTCTCCTTTATTATTTGCGACGGCGAACCTGGTGAAAATTAATGTTTATAATTTATCCTGGTTTACACAATCTTGATATCAATAATAAACAGACACATACTGGTAATATTTGTAGTTTGCTCACTTTTATTTGTTCGAAAGTGCTAAACCCTGCACAAGCTTGTCCAACAATTTGTAATTGTTCCCAAAAGGTTTTATTTGGTTCACATAGTAGCCTTTTTTGCCTTTTACAATAATATTTATATGACCCATCACATCAAAACACTAGTTGTTTTTGAAAATGAAAATTCAGATTTCTCGGCCAAGTTCAAAGTGCAGCCGGGTTAAAGGGGCATTTGTAGATATTCATTTAGAAAGCTTGTTTCCAAAATAGTTGCATAATTGCATGGATTACAGCACCCATAGGCCACTGTATTGTTATTTTTGGCTATCGACACCGAAAAATACAAATTAGCGATGTGTTTGTCAGAAGACCCAATATGCAAGAATGGTTATGCACACTAACAGTATTGTTTCCAAAGGTTTTGATGGTATAAAAATCTCAACTTTATTGATGGGGGATGAGGCTATGGATCAGGAAGTGCCCTTTAAAGAACTGCCTTTTGTGCTTTTAAAAGTCATTTAACATATCAATGTTGGATGCAGAATGTTTTCTTTATGCAGAATTTCTTATTATTTTCTTTATTTTTTCATTATAAACATTCTTTGTTATCTTTAATGGGTTTCAGACACTGCCATGTTTCAATGTGATGGGTCATATACATACATTATCCCTGCTAATTTTAAGTCCTAGCATCTATGAGATATCTCATTACTAGATAAAGAACATTAATGTCTTGACATTTATCACATTTGACTGCAAAATTTATATATTAAAATGAAAAATTAAATAGTAGAAGGTTTCATCATTGATGGTGATTCAATATATACAACCAAATTTACATAAAATATACATATTTATTTTGTACAGGTTTTTATTATTTACAATAATACAAAAGTCATAATTGAAGGTTAAAGAAAATATGAATTGATTAAAAAAATAGAAACATTTAAAATATTACCTATTTTGAAACCAAGTGGTGATAATTACTCAAGAAATACATGATTTTTTATTTAAATATTTGACATTCTAACTACATGATTGATTTACCTAGTAAGTGTATTATTTTGTGATCAATTTTGAATCATTGCTACTCAAATTAGGCTATCTGGATCACTTAAAATGACTACAGTAACCCTCTAATTTCTTTGATGTCTAGTATTTACGGGCGGTATAACTTTACACCACGGATATTAAACTTTGTCACACATGCAAGATAATTGAAAGTCTGTAAGGCAAAAAAAGTGAGAGCAAATTTTGTGGTTCTCAACACAAATGTTGCTGGGGAAAAAAATTTGAAAAATAAATAATAAAAATGAAAATTTTGCAAATGAGCTACCAAATTAGCACATTTTGTGACACAAACCTAATGGAATTCAAAGACGGTTAATTGCCACCCATCCATCAAATCTCATCACTATACATACCTTACCAGTTTCAAGAAATTGCACTTGAAACCTCAGGCGGACGGGCTGATGGAAGGACAACAAGGAAACAGTATGGTGGATCCATAAAAATCTATTGCTTGACTAAAATGTCAAAATCTATCAAATAAAATAATACAATAGAAGATACAGCCAACAATTCCTCTCTTTTAAAGTTGAAAAACATATTGACCTCCATTCGAAGTTTAAATTGAGTTGGTATACGAAGAGGAAAAACTGACTGGCCGACAGACAATGATTATTTTAAGTCTTAAGAATTGAAAAATCACTTACTGCTTTTTTACTTTTTGAATAAATAAAGGCAGGCTTTGTCATCACACACAAGCAATATAAATTGTTAAAACTATAAATTAAAAAGGCGTAGAATCAGAAGATTTCTTACACTTCGCACAATGCATTGCTTCCCTGTATTTATTTGCTATTCAGTGCACATGGGATGATAGTGACAAGTAATGACTAAATTGCAAGATCTGGATTAGCTCTGTTAATTGAGGTATCTTTGTCAGCATCAACCCATATTGCACTGAATAGCAAATCGGTACAGGGAAGAAATGCATTGTGGGAAGTGTAAGATATTTTCTTTGGCATAGAATGTTGAGCATAGAATATTAAAACACTTACAAATTCACCTCCATTGTATGAATGAATACAAATCACCTGTCTGTGTCACAAGCAAAATATTATAAGGCACATTTTTAAGCATCAATATTGCTGTGATTACTTCATAGTGACGACTAGCACACAACTAGAGTCCGTCCTTATCTGCACCCTTTTATACAATTTATATTCACCCTTTTATACAATTTATATTCACTGCAGAGGGCGGCATTATATTTTTACAATTCAAAGCCGTTTCGCCACAGTCACCGCTGGCACTTGGAAAATCACATAAGGTACTTCACATGTTAAATAGGAAAAGTGTGTAGTAAATTGGTATTTAGGATGGCATGACACAAAAGCACATACCAGTGCAATAACATGGATCTTATCATAGTCCCTTAAAATTTATGCTTTATTCTGTATTCAGCATGTTCAGTCACATGATAAAGATTTAGGGGATTAAAGTAAGATCCAGGTTGCTGCCCTGCCATCATTTTTGTCACTTCAACCCATGTAAAAGACAGCAAAGATGAAATTTATGAATACAAAGGCACTTGCTCAATATACATTATACATAATAATTTGTCACAAGACTTTGTTCCTTCTATCTGTAGATGTAGCTGGTATTACAGGCTTCAAGGTTGTACATTGTTATGTGACAATGTTAGTGCAGAAGTCTAGAAGACTGGTTAATATTGATGCTGGGAAAGGGGAGGGGGAATTTACAATTTCTGGGATGAAAAATGTTCCAGTCATTCACAAATTTTGTTTCCCCCAATTTCTCAAGCCTTTCCCCTAAATTGAACTTTGATTTGTCCTTAAAGTCATTTGGAATATTGAATGGATTATAAAATGTACATTTCAATAATATGATACATGTATACCCCTACACCTTCAGATAGAAGTGTATTTTGTCTATACAAACTTTAGGTATTTCTTACAATAAAGGATGGGTGTGAACCACAGAATTTAAAACTAGAGACCCTGGACTCGACCGCCATCTTGATGCATGTATAGAGTTGAGGCAAGCGTTGTCATATGAAAACGATATTGCATACTAGACACTTATGAGAGACGCACTTGATGCGATCTGCACATGATACCTAAACACTTCAGATGAGGCACATAATTGCTTCCGTTCTTTTCCGCACACCATCGGTATAGGGAGTCTGGGATCTCTGGTTTTAATTCTGTGGTGTCAACCCAAATTTAACAATACTGCATGTTGCTGGGCAATACTGATTGTTCACACACATCTTAGTGGGAGCGAGACCCAGGAGTTTACAGACCACCGAAGAATCACATTGCTGCGCTCAGGGATGTGCAGATCTGATCTCCGGTGTAGATTACCCTTGTTATACTTGTAAGGCTATAGAAACAAAATAGTTTGATCTTTTGATCGACCATCGATGCTTGGTCGATCCTTATTATTTGCAAAATCTATTAATTGACTATTTTTAATTGTGATAACATATGAATATTTGCCTGTATTGATATTGACCAATATAAATTTAGCATAATTCTGATTAATTAGTTGATAATTAGTTGATAGTTCATTAATAACAAGCATCGAAGCAGCATCGACAGTCGAGCCAAAGATCAAACAAATTTGTTTCTGGTGCATAAGTGGTAGTCACCTCCATATAAGTCATAAAAAAATTGTGTGATTGGCGTAAATTAGGCCCAACCCCGACTTGTCTTTTTAAAAAATTAAATTAGATTAAATTTAAAAAAAGGAGAAAAAAGTTCCAAGGCCAATAAAACAATTTTTTAGGCCTAAACTTCACAACCAGATGTACCATGTCTCATTTTACTGTAACAGTGACCAATAATTGAGGATAAAATGTTTCTTAGCAAAACTGATCACAAAAATAGATTGGATGTTTAATACTGTTGTATAGGCCTATAGATTTTGTTCAGATATACAATTTAATCATCTGGTACTTCTTTCTTATTCTTCTTGCCTACAATACCCATGAGGTCCTTGGACATGTAGTAAGGCTTCTCTGCTGATCCATCATGTCTTTCAAGATCTTCCACTGCAGAAAACAAAGGTAAAAACATGTGATATTAATGATTTGTAACATTTGGAGTTACTTACATATAACAACTGCATACTACATATTATGGTAAACAAAATGGATGTCTTCAATGAGATTTGATGTTTTTCAATATACAGAAAGAGGACAATAATAGCTTTTAGAGAATCTAAAGCGCTTTAAGAGTCCTTTAACAGATGCCAACATTTACAATCAAATTATAAGTTTATAGAAGGTTTTCCTTGAGTTCTTGAAATAAACCCAGGAGCTCCTGGGAGTTCTTCTTGGATCTGGTATCCGAAATAATCCTGGGGAGTTTAAACTGGAGGTGTGATGAGAGCGGGCTAGTTCATGCAGGAGATTCTTTTAGGCTTCCTAAACTCTGCCAAAGATGTCTAAAGCAACCTGTGGGCCACTGACAAATTCTTTAGTTCCTAAATGGCAGCATATATGTGTCACCCTCGGAGCACTTGGGTCTCATCCTAAAGACCCTCATATTTTCTCTATCATTTCTATGAAGTTCATATTTTGTAAGATATTGAAGGGAAATCAGTCTACCAAAAGACTTTTAAGACAAATTTAAATTTGTACTCTCCTCACTGAAATAATTTCCTAAATAAATTAATAAAAATGTGTGACTATTCTATACTTACAGAAGCACAAGAACAATGTATCCACAGCCATGTCATAGACACTGAAGAAACTTATAGCAATAGCAAATGTACCAACACATATTAACTGAAAAGAAAGAACAAAAAGTCAAATTATATTATAAACAATGCTTTTACCATCTGGTTGGTTTTACAAGACTCAATTCATCAGATGTTCAGAAATTATGATATAGCATATTGTATTTCGGTGTTGTTTAACAAAGAGATATTTGCATATAAATGAGCTGCTTTAATTTGCATATTTGATGAGAAATGTAATTAATCCACTTTTACCATCTAATGCTGGTTTCATAACTTTGATGACAATTTTGCTCCACTGCGCAAGCCAATATATATCGATCACTCCACCGCTTTACCCAAAGTGGTAGATTGCTTGGAGTTGAATTCAAGTCAACTCATGAGCATACTCAAATAATGATACAATTTTTGGCGGTGCTGAGCGGCAACATTGGCTTCTTCTACACATGATGTAGCGTCATGCTGCTCAGCGGCAAGCAGCAGAAAGTACGAAACCAGCATAAAGATCTCTTACTAACCAATATATTAGATATTAGATTACTTTTAAGTACTCACATTCATGAACCTTACGTTAAGTCCTTAACTCTTTTGGGTTGTAATGATAACAAACTGTACAATTCTGGTTATGAATACAATTTTAATCTTAAATACTGCAATAAAATGAACCCTGTCTACTTACAATAATAGGAAACCAGTAATAGTTGAGCTGAGGAACGGTGACATATTCCCCGACAAATGTGATTTGATTAGTGAAGAAGAAGAATGAAGCAGCACCAACTATAGCAGTAACACACAGTTCACCCAGAAATATCAGGTAATCTGTGATTTTGTTAACTACTGCCACTCTGCATGGAGATAAACAAAACAAAAACGTTTTAATAAAATTTCTGAACTTGAAAATTGGATGTAAGGTGTGTTAGAAAAAAGGCAAACCTGTCAAGAGCCATTTGTGCCCTTTGTCAAGGGCCATTTGGGCCCTTAGATCTGAAAATCTATGGGCCCTCACCAATTTTTACAGGCCCGAACTGGACTACAAAATAGACCAGACAGTTTGAAGATGTAAGTGTTATATTGGTCCACAATTATGTGACACTTTCAAGATTTCAGACTTGCAACAGGTCAGACACAGTAAAAGTTGCGGTTGGATAACATTGCCACGGTTGTTTGATGTATATAGAATTGGCTTCATTATTAACTAAATGCAAACTATAGATGGTGCTATTTATCCTAAATCATATTTCTTTATTTGCAAGGGGGTTTAGTGATTAATACTGCCATTAAAACAGTTGGAATAGGTGAAAAGATTCAACAAGGAAATTCTATAAACATATTTTATCAAACAATAAAAGGAATCATTTGTACTAAAAGCTTGAAAGGGTAATTTCCAGTAACTAAATAGCGCCACCAATTTTGTCATTAATAGATACATTTTTATCCGAAAAAGCTTTAAAAAATACTATAAAAGTGAATAATTTTGTAGAAGAGGGGAAATTAAAGTTGAGAATGACTCAAAAGCATCTGAATACATTAGCATGATATCCCTTTCAGCTGTTTAAGCCTAAAATTTGGTTGTACATGATGTTTGTTTGAAATACTAATAAATGATCCCATCAAATAACCGTGAATTGCATGTACATACACACCACACAGTGTCAGTTCCTCAGTATGCTTGTTTGTACCCAACAGAGACAAACTCTGCATCTCAGAACTACACATAATAATGCACATTTAGCGCTCATGTGGAATTGCCCATTGTCAAGTTTAAGGTAAAACTACCGTCTCTTCACTCACCTGACTATGTTCCTCATAAGAAGGAAGAAGGCATTCTGTGCTGATGTGCAGAAATTATCACCATAGATTGCAATCTGTAAGAAAACACAAAAGAAAATATACTTTGACTTTGTTCAGTTCATGATTGATTTCATTGTTATATGTTCAGATATGTACACATATTTATGATCAGTTAGAATGCTATACTTGGAGAGAAGACTTGAAAAAGTTAAGTAAAATTAGGATGGAAAAGACAATTGTTAACTCAGCCTGCAATGGACTGTTTGCCCTCTTCTCCTACAGGGTTGCCAAAAGATTTCAGCCCAAATCATAGGTCTAATAATCAAAAATTCACCAAATTTTTCTCTTGACCATTGGTTTCTATGGACAGGAAGCTACTTGATGTCCCAGGAGCCAATGTTGAAAAGTCACTCAATTTTGTTCTTAACCATTGGTTTCTATGGAACAGGATACCTTCAAAAGTCACTCATTTTTGTTACCAAATTAACAGTTTGGCCTCCCTGCCCTCCAATGGTGTTTTATAGAAATAATGATGTTTTGAAGTCCTCTATTTGCTGTCGTAGTGCATGTTACAATATGGCCGTTGCCAGGTCAACTGGATCACGCTTTCTTTGTTACGAACCACTGATCGAAATGATCACAACACAAAGCCTATGGCATATCAAAATTCTGAAGGTGTATGAGCCCAGGCTTGGAGCAGTAACCAATGGTTATTAACATGCACTACGACAGCGAATTAATTAGTCCCAGTACTTTATGAATTATGCATCTTTGTTCCATTTATTTTTTTAATCTGCACTTATTTGACAACAATATTGAATCTTGAGCAACTGTTGATGATCTAAGGTCTAATTAAATTTTTATATTATTACTTACCAGAATATATGCATTCTTGTTGATGAATCTCATGAATTTTTCTAAGCACCAAAAGCAGCATTTAAGGCATTTGATTACAAACTTAACCACCATATTGTCTTTGCCTACACATGGAGAAAAATAGAAAATAACAGGTTTTATATAAAGTAAGATTAATGTTTGAAATAAAACAGAAAAGCGGTGATTCAATTGTCATATACAAAATAGTATCTTGCTGAGGGGACTTGGATGTGCAACCATAATTCAGGCACATATATAGATTTCTTCACTTCCTTCGATCGCTACATATATACATACTCCCAAAAATGTGAATTTTCATGTCCATTTGCTAGACAAATTGAACTTAAGCCACACATTTGGCAAAAATAAACAGTTAAAAAACAACTCAAGTTCCCATGCCAAGACCTTACTTTTTCTTTGAGGATAAAATAGTAATATACATCAATTAGGAGACACATTATTACTTACCTTTTAGCTTGTTTTCCACATACTCTAGCATAACTCTAATGATTTGTATGATGGCTATAATGAGTGATCCAAATGCTAAGGAACCCAAATGATATCTGAAAAATAAAAATGATAAAAAGAGATTTTAGCTTACTTGGTAAATACATGAAAGTAGCGTAAAACCCTCCATATACTCTTGACTGCAAGAAATTTGGATAAGAGTTAGATTTTAGGGTTATGATTTAGGTTAGGGTTGGAGTTAGGATCAAGAGCTTGTGATCAACATTGAGATTAGCATTAGGGTTAGGGTTACGATTACAGTCAGGGTGTTGACCACAGAGTTGCTCAAAACAGACAACAGCAAACAAATTATCAAATACATAGAAATGTAAATCTTTTCAACTGTCATTTTTGTGGCCAGAAACTGTCCAACATATTTTATTTCAAAGAGCTTTCCAACAACGTAGTAACAGGTTTAACAAACAACAAATAAAAACAAACAAAACTTAATACAAACATGCATTATACCTTATTGATCTATAGAATGACTTCAGCAGAGGGAATGCTGGAATATCTTGTGGCTTACTGAAGGCCCAATAATAAGAAGCAAATGCACCAGCTAATGTCATCTGTCCTAATGCCACACAAAAATTCATGAGCCAAAAGAACATGAACAGGTTGTAAATCTGTAAATACAGGACGTATTGTTCTACTTCGTACGACTGGAACTGACATCTTGCTGTGAAGTTCATTTCGCCGTAGTAGGAGGTGAAATTCTGAAAAGACAAGAAATTAGAATATAAAGTATGGTTATATTTTCAAAGAGTAACTCATAACCTATCTATCTGCAGATGTTTTAAAATCTTGCATGTTTTTAAAAACATGATTTTCAAGAAATGGGCAAAATTACAGTAATCCAGCAAGTTTTATATCTAAAAATAGAGACAACTGTATGAGCCATCCCATGCACAGAACATGTGGGGTGACAGATGCCCTCAAATTTAGACCAGTTTCTGTAAAACGGACTTTAATAACATCCCTAAATACACAAGGAAGTTAACTTTTTGTGAATGTTTGTGCAAAACATTGATATTTGCAGGCACATTTCCACATAAACTCTCAGCAATTTTTTAATTTGCACTGACCGCCCCTACTCCCCCCTGTACAACTAAATACTTAACTATAATAGTATATCAATGTAATACTTACTGCTTCATCGCACACTGTGCCATTAGCCAGGGGAAAGTCAGACTCCGCATCCACTACTGTATATTTAGCAGTGTGGGATGTGGCTAGAAAACTGATTCAATATGGTCAAGGAAAACACATTGCTATGGATGTTTAAAGGTGGGAGTCTCAAATTGAGACATGTGCCAAAATAATATGATTCTTAAGTTTTGAGTTAAATTATTGCACTACCAGGTTTGATATTAGAAGCAAAAAAATTTTCACAACAGCGCTAAAGAATAGTATTGGTGGTAATCAGAGCACAATGAAATCCTGTGACACTCAGTGCAAATAGGATTTGGTCTGTGCAATTTGACTTTTCCATGCAATCCACCAATTTCATGCCAAATTTGAATATTTCTGCTTGCTTTCTGCCATTTTCCTCACAAAATATAATCTAACAAGCCTTTGCATCGGGGCCTGAGATTGGAATTCCAGTTTCCTTTCTCACGAAGTAAGGGCTAAGCCCGGGGGGCTAAGAGTAAAATTGTACAATTGTGTTTGGGAGTGGCCTTCTCTCTTTTCTCTTTTTCCTAGCTATTTTCTTCCATTTCTTGCTTTGTTTATCAAAGCTATCTAAACCAACATGCATATATTAGCCTACACTGGCTATCCAGGCTTGTGCATTTGTATGAGCTTGGAACGGTCCATGGTTTTCTATGGATTAGCATGTGTTCCTCACGGACCAACCTGGGTAAACAAACAAACAAACAAACAACCTTGATGTAAACCTGGCAAATGCACTGCTCTTCAACATTTTGAATATATAGCTTCTAAAATGTTTAACAGTAACTCAAATCCTCTTTGGCCCTACAACATTTCTTATCCTGTTGCTGATTGGCTTAATAAATCATATAGACTTCTTTTTAACCAATCAGCAGGTCACACTCATGGAGTTAGAAATAAATTCAAAAGGATACACTGCAATGAAGACCCAGACAGTAATAACCAACATCTGCAACAGAAATGGTAAGATGGGCCAGAAGAGCGTAGATATCATGCCTCCCACACAACGACTAGCTTCCTTGATGAGTGATATGGCGACACGGATGCGATTACACAGACATAAGGTGATGAGGACGAGAAGGGACAGCACAACTAATAGGGTGATACCTGTAGAAAGAAAATAAGACAAATAATCATTTAAAGTTTCTGCCAAATAAGAACTGTTTCTGATTGGCTGAATCAATCGTCTGACAATCATAGCAACAGACCGATAATATGTTATCGTTGGTCGATGCAGATCGGCATCCTTGAAGGACACTCAAAGTTCTGTGTATGTCACTCTGTAACAGGGCGCTTGCGTCAATCTGAGCTAGGGAGTGCCGTTCTCCTCTGAAACCCAGTGTAGTATTTTGCCATTGTGACACGGTCTGGTCCATGGAGGTCACAGCAAATTTGAAATTGAGATAATAGGATGGACATAGTGATATTTTACATTTATTCAATGGGCTATTGCAGTTAAAATCCATACACCCCCTATGGAAGGCATGATCTTAGTCTTCCACACAGGGAATGTGAATTTCAAATGGGATTACCTGAATGGGCGAATCCATTTGAAATCTACACCCTCTGTGTGGGATATGTAAGTCTTGTCTTCCATGGGGTGTATGGATTTTAACTGGAATAGTCCAACAATAACAACATTTTAACCATATTTGTCGAATAAAGGGCAGTTTGTGTTTATACTGTAACATCTACATTGCTTTGTTTATGTGTAGTATTTTTCTGTTCATGCGCAGTATTTTTCTATTATACCAATTTCCACTGACTGAAAATATGTTCTTTTGCCCAACACTTGAGATATCACACAGGATAACAAAGATGATATTTTCAGCGCAAAATGGCAGCAAATAATGGAAAACCACTGTATTTAGGGGTAAGGATTATAGGGTTATAGGATGTAAGGCTGCAGTGGTGGTGCAAAGGGCTGGGTGGCACCCCAGACTTGGGCATTGCAAATCTCTGAAAATTCCACTGTTTGGAGCAACACATTTTTGTCAAATATTTGCATTAGAGTTTAGATTCCGATTGAGTTGAGTATAATGTAAATTATTTTGAAGTTAACTCGCCAACTTACCAAATGCCATCCATGTTTTCTGAAGTCTGAGATAGCTAAGTAGATTGGATGAGAATTCAAAGTCTGAGTCAGCTCCTGCCACACCTTCTAATGCCGAGTACTGGATCCAGCAGTAGTACACACCTACAATAAAAAAAAACAGGATAAAGTACATCCATGATAATATGAATATTCTTTTACTACTTTTACATGAAAATGTTTTGTTTTTGTTCTGCTGATTTTTATTTGATCTGAGTGTAGCAAGAGTTATCTAAGCCTGAGCACTAGCCAGTTTTCAGCAAATTTTTGTAAGGATTTTTTGTTCAGATTTGATGAGTGGGAGAACAATTATTGTCACTCATTAGCTATTGAAGCAATGGACTATTCCAGTTGAAATCCATACACCCCCTATGGAAGGCATGACCTTAATATCCCACAAAGGGGTGCCAATTTCAAATGGAGTCATCCATTCTGGTAACCCTATTTGTAATTCACACTCTATCTGTGGAAGATCCAGGGCAGGGGTTGGATTTTAAATTAGAATAGCCAATTTCATGTAGGGATGCTGTTTGGCTCAAGAGAAACCCTTCGCATGAAATTCACTTTAGGAAATGAAGCCTAATAATTTCTGCATAACAATATAGTCAGCCTTCTGCTGAATTCCTACAAATACAAACAACTCTCTCTTTGTTGGCAGAAATGGAGTAAAATCAGTAGCTATGAGATAATTAAGATGTGCAAATCTTGTTTTTGAACTTTTAAAAACTTACCAAACCCTAGAGCAGCAAACAGGCCAATAAGTGATCCCCACACTATGACCCCAGCAAGCCAACGCATGACAACAATCCATATAAATGACAGGAGCATGCCTATACCAAGACCACTGTGAAAAGGAAACAAATGAATTTTAGTTTTAGAAATGAGTTATTCTTGGCCTTATAATGTGACATGATCAAGAAAGAGACATTTAGTTATTAGTGCATCAAAAATGCTACATTTTGATAAAACTACATACAAATTGAACTTCACATAACTTCCAAGTTATAAGCGCGATCGTCATTTTTCAGTCACATTTAATAAAATGTTTCAAATTTTATACAGGCCTATGACATGCCTCTGGTAAATTGATCATAGTTTACGTGTATAGCAAAACACAGTCAATTAGGGATAATGTCAAAACCCAACCATCAGCTTACTCACTTTACTGTGTGTACATGATAGAACCGACAGCTTAACCATGTTCAATATTGTTCCAAACCATAGAAGCAACAATATAATGTGGTTATATCTCTTGTTCTGCCAAGCACCAATGGTAGGCTGGCAGCTTAGTTTTAATGCCATCCCTTAGCAATTAAGCTAAGTTTTCTGAAATTGATTGAAGATAATTATCAGAACAAAGTTATGTACTTACATAAGCACCATATGCCACGAGGCCACCAAATCTTCATACAGGACTTGAACCAGGGTCTGCAACTCCAGGAACAGGTTCACAGCACTGAAAATAAACAAAATTAATAATAATATACCACCTTATAATTGTCTATGTTATAAGATAAACAAACCATGTGTCAATTCTTTCTACCAATGAGAGATTTTTTTATCACCAAATGGTTCAAATGTGATTTTTCATTTCTCAAATCTTATTCCAACCAGTAGCATTGCTGTGATTTTTCAGGGTGGGGGCAAGGGGAAAGTCAACTTTCAAGGGGTTAAATAATTGTCAAAAATGGTAAAAAATGCAGCTAAATCTAAACATCATAGCAACCATGCAGTATCCCACATGGGGGAGAGGGTAGCAATATGTCCCACAGGAGTCACCTCACCTGCCTTTCCCACTCCTCCAAAGTCATAACAATACAGCCTCAAGAGTGATCAAAGTACACACAACAAGTCTTCTTGATGGTGCGTATCAAAAGACATTCTGTACAAACATTTATAAAAACACATGAAAAGTTCCATAAGTATGAGAGAGCTGAACTAAATAACACATCTCATGATAGTACTTACTTTGAGAAGAGTTCCTCAGCATTGCTACCAGTGATGTTGTCTCCATTGGCAGTGTAAATAAAGGAATCATTAGATGTGAACACATCTCCGACATTAGTGAGCGCATCAGTAAGGAATGAAGGCACACAACGATCAGCCACTGGAATCAAAACCAACAATGGGCATTAATATGTGAACATGATTTTGTTTCAGTTAGATATTTGAAAACTTGGTAGTTTGATTTAAACCATGGTGCACCATGCCAAAATTCAAAAGAACTTTTCAAGTTTTTCCACAAAATGGTTCAAACAGTTATATAGTTTGTGAAAATTTCATATATTTTTCACAATTTGGCCAATATTTTGTTCATAGGAAGTCATCTGGGTTTAAAATTTGCTAAAAAAAGGGGAAGATATTTTTGTACAGGCAGGTTTATATTTTAAGACAATGGGACAAGCAAGCAATTGGTTTAATTCTCATTCAAAACTAAATTATATAAAGGGTTGTGAGTAACTCAAAGGTCTGGAGATTAAAATTTTGGAAACAATGATAAATATTTCAAACTTCCATCAAATGATTGCAATTTGAATTAACTTTTACGCCAAACTGTGAAACATGCAACAAATATCTAATAATGCATGGTACTTATATGTCTTATATCATTCATATACAAATAGACTAAATCAGGTTGATGCACAGCCATATTCTTATAATCTAGCAATATGTATAGATGCAAGATAAAATGTGCATTCAGCAAACATGGTTTTGTGAAATATTTTATACTAAATATTGCATTAAGGCACCACCTCAACTAAAATACACCTCAGAAAGATGTAGCCAAACAAGGGTGTAACCTTTGTGTAAGAGCACAGAATTAGCTTAGCACATAAATGGATAATACAGCTTTATTCTGTAAGCTGCTTCATTCCTCAATGGAGTCTTTGCACTGGTCTAACTCATGGATATCTTGCACCAAAGATACACCAAAACAACCATTATGCATAGAACTAAATATTCTCAGTATTTTATTAGCAGTACACCCGCAACCTGCAGCATGGAAGCAGTAGAGACGAGAGTTCATACTTTGCATGAGTCGAGTCATTTTATGTTCGAGTCAAATCATTGCCAACTCATTTCTGAAAATAGTTGCAAGTCACTTTTTTCCACTTACATGTAATTTGAAAATCTGAGTCAAGTCATTTCATTTTTTACAGTCAAGTCACCAATAATATGACTTGTTACAAATTTGCTGTTAACAAACTGCCACTTTTATAGTTTGATGACTTTTTAAAATCATCAAATAGGAGCCATTCTGATTAAGATGTTTAAAAAGTGACAAGCCTGAGCACACTTTACAGAAGAAATTTGCTGACCACTGTGGTCCAAGACGCACCATTTAAACTATCTAGCAACAAACAGGCACTTGCAGCTGAGAAGATTGCACCCTACCCACAATGAACCATCGCAGCCAGGATTGGCTCCCCAAGCTCTTTTACAGTAACTAAGACAATAAGCAGTTACAGTAGTTCCTTGCAAGGAAATTTCCAAGTTAGCTCAATTACTTCATAAGAGCAAATAGGAACTGCGCCAGGATTCGAACTTGCATCGCCATGCACCAAATGCGCTGTGACAGTCCAACGCCTTACCAATCGAGCTAACTTGACCACTTTAAAGCAGCAGCAGAGAAAAGAAATTTATGGTTGTATAAAGTCATGCCACAAATATTATCTACTAAGTTTGTCTTTCATGCTGCCATATACATGCATAGTGGTGAAATGAATGATTATACTTACTAGGAGCACCATCTGGTGTTGATAAATCATCAAAATGATCGAGAAAAATGGATAGGAATATTTAAATTTGTTTCAAAAGTGATAGAAAATGAATCATGATATTGCTACAAAGGCTACAAATAGTGTGAATTTTCACATTTCAAAAATGAAATGAAATTGCCACTTTTAAATTGCAATATTTGTTCTGAAAATTGGAGCAACAATATATTGTGATGGTTAGCAATAGTAGAGATAAACATTGACAAATTTATGATAATCAAGAAATAATGGTGCCTACTTTTAGAGATAATAGATTATATTTGTTGAAATAACATAGTACATTGATTGTTGCAAGAGTACATGTTATGAAATTTAGTAAATAGTTTTAACAATGACAATTATCAAGAAACAATAATGATTAATGTTAAACTTGAAATAAAGTAGACTGTCACTTGTTTGAAATAAAGAGGATCGTTGATTGTCATTTAACATACATGCTAAGAAATTTGATAAAATATAGTTTTTAGCAATGAATAGAGTTCAAATAGAGGAGAACAGGTGATTAGTATAGGCCTTATAGTCATGTTTGAAAGAAATGTAAATTGTATATCAAGACAAAGACAACTTTTTGTGTTCGGACAGTGTTAAAATATAGAGAACTTACATGGTGAACTTGGCAAGTAGTATGAGGCACATCTATCATCTTCCATCATCAAGAACAGACCATCAAGTCCTTGCTGTAAACAAGAAAGAAAGTAATCACTTTTTATTAAACTTTTTGGGTATATCAGGATCTTTTGCTCCGACACTATTCTACAAATGCATAATCAGGAGTACACTGGACATGTTTATGTGGAGGGGTGTAAAATTGCATCCAGCTAATTGATTCTAAAACCCGACTTTGCCTGTTAAGGTTAACATGTACAAAGCATGGAAAATGTGTAACTCTTATAAATACTAATTTGGCTCGTAATAAGTTCATTGGTCTTGAAGATGGAGACATAGACACTGCGAAGTTTTGTTATTTGTATCTCAATATTTTTATCCAGAAGTGGTGAGTTTCATCTTTTAACATTCACTTTTATACTATGTTCAGCTGGAAATTGGCAAAAATGTTTCATTTTTGTTCCTGCGTGAATCAATAAAGTTCCAACTTACGCCCGCGTAAATTCACAAAAGCGTGCATCAGTCATTCGCATAGGTGCTGCACACAGCTTGCGCTCAGCTGTGTGTATGCCATTCTATATCAATTGATGATGTTACGAGTCCCGCCTATTACGAGCTGATCAGAGTATATGCATCTAGAGTAATTTGTTACCATGGTAACTTACATAGTCCCCAGTAGCATATTCAGTGGCTGGATCAAAATCATAATCACATATGAAGTCATCAAAATTGAGTAATGCTGGTGCCACAGCCCCAAAGAACAGGTCTTTGTATGGTGAGTATGTCTTATTAGGACATGCTGACATGCAAACCTGAGGTGTGTTGCACTTGAATTCTAACAATGTGTCATAGGAAGCACATTTCAAGAAGTCAAAGAAAAACAGCATTGGTTTATCTCTGAAAAACAAAACAAACAAAATAGGGTTAGATTTTGATCAGTTATTTATCTGGAATTGCTCAATTCAGATGCATATGGACAACCCAGGATGGGCAATCCAAGCAACTTAAAGTTCAACAACACATGCATGTACTAGATTACTTTTTTGTAATTTCAGCTAAGTTGTCCTACGAACATCTCCTGAAATGACATACACAACAATAGCTAACAATAGCACACAAAAACCTGCAATTCATACACTTATTTGATTTACATGATAAAATATTTTGAAATGATGCAAACAAATTAAAAGTTTGTTGCAAGTCATGAATTAAGAGTCAGTGATAAAATGTTCTGTATGTGTACATACTATGACCAATTAAATGAAAATTGGATAGACTTGCCTTCAAGAATTGATACTACAATGTATGTGACTTGGCAAGATATCAACATTTTCACTTACAGTCTTGGCATGCAACTGTTCTGGACATTACCAAACATAAGATGAACTTTACAATTGACAATAAGCATGATAAGTCCAAGAAAGATAGCAATTGTGCAGTACAGAATTACAATCAGCAAATTCAAGTTGACAAGCACTTTTTTATTTGATTAACATAATCCTCTAATTTCAAGAAGGTTTCAGATCCTATCTGAAAGTATTCATGACAGATGACAGAAAACTGAAACTTTGGCTAAGCCTATTTCTTATATTATATTTTAAAAATGGGCTTTGACCATTCTTAAACAAATACACATGCACAAATAATTTTAGATTTTATTTTCAAGGCAAAACTATGTCACTTTTTCTCTAATTGTAAAAGAGTGAATTTCATTCCTTGTGGATTACCTACACCACTCTTTTACAGTGAGATATCTCTCTTTAGAAGTAAAATGTCACTCTCAAAGAGTAAAATATAACTCTAAATCCACTTGTTGTGATCACTAGATTTAGGCAATCTGCTTTAGAGAGTTATATCAATTTTATTTCTTCAATCCTTTAAAAGCTTATTTGGTCTAAATACAAGATTTTGATCCAAACGCACACAATTTTGTGTCCCCAACTTGAAATGCTATTACCAAAGTACAAAATGTATGAATAAGATTTGTGTTTGTATCATATTTGTTGACTTACTGGACTGCTTCTGACACACCACATATCTGGCCCCTTGAGTCTGTTGGATATACTAATGTCCATGGGTCACCAGTTGTAAAAGCTATAAGGAAACAAAAGATTGAAATACATAGTGTGAAAAACAGTGGTGGCGCTACATATGGGGGGGCAGTTTGAGGAAAAACACCCAAAATTATGTAAATTTCCACTTTTTGCGGCAATTTTGCGCAAAATTTGTCGATTTTGCCCCCCAGAAATTCACTTTGCCCCCCCCCCCCAATGCCACCGAAATAAAATTAATGGTGCCGCCACTGGTGAAAAACCTAAATATATTAATAAATTTTAAAGTTTTGCACATCATTCCTATCACTGGGATGTCAAGCATGCTCATCTGTAAGGCACAGTTCTTTAACCCCAATATCTTCATACACATGAGGTCAACTTTTGAACTATGATTATTGAATGGAGTCATTGAACTAAGTCACTGGAAATGATATCATTTTGGTACATTTTTATATGATTCTTTGATCGATGTCATTCTGGTCCATTCTATGTGACAGTTACTATGCATAATGTCCAGTTGCCATTCTTTCTTTACATGGTAATATCCACATCAGTCCTGGTTACCCCTTCTTTCTTTATGGTATAATGATATAATAGGCCTACATTTGTATGATTTGCAAATTGCATGTGAGACATGTGTCACTTCACACACAACCCATTTGATTTTATTATTGCCTGCATTTAGGCTGTATGCTTATTCTGAAAACAATCCGGCATGCAAATATAAATACTATAATTTGCTGTACAATACTTGTCCTAATTCCCAAAATTGCTCTTTCCACAACCTCACCATTAAACATTATCATAAATAATAGGAGTAAATTTGTACCACTACCCACTGGGTTTTTGTCCAAATAATCAATAAGATATAAACATAGCGAGGTCATGTCACTGAACTGACATCATATTTGCCTTATATTGATTTCCAATAATTTGCACAGCAAATTATGAATAATATATAAATGCCCATGCATAATTGTGTTTTTTGTTGTAAGTAAATTAGAGAAATTTGATAGAATTACCCTGTACATGAAGACCTAAAATAATCTTGTAGAATATCACTTTTTTTTGTATAGGGTTCCAGGAAACAAATTAGTGGCGTAGCGTGCACGTGGGTCATCACATTGGGGTGGCACTGACCATGATTGGGGGGAGGGGGGCTACAAGCCATTTTTAGGCAGTTTTCCTATGGGATTTTCTAACTGAAACAAATATTATTTTTCATGCCTTTACACTGAACTCCTGTTAAGGGGGTACTACACCCCTGGCCAATTTTATGCCTATTTTTGCATTTTTCTCAAAAATTATAGCACATTGGTGACAAGTAAGATATGTATATTATAGGGGCATGGACTACAGATACTGTCCTGAAAATTCAGCAACTCAAAGCAAGTAGTTATTGATTTATTGATCAAATATTGGTTTTCCCTCATTTTGGGCAGGGGTGTAGTACCCCCTTAAGGCTCCATTGAAGTCAAAATCATTCCTGCTCTCCCTTCACAAATGATTTGCCTTTTTTTAATATCAATTTGCAAAATTTGGAAACAAGATTGTTGAAACTGCTATGTATTATAATCATTACTTCAGCCAATAATTGGCAGACTGCAAAGAAGCTAATGCAACCAACTGCAAATGCACAGATGTGGTACATTATAGCCTACATCTTTCTAGAACCAGCATTTAACAGAAGGAAGCATGCTCCACTAACATGCTTTAAAAGTCTTGATTTAATCCACATAAACAAACCCAGTTAACCAAACTAGTTTATGATTATTTCCTTTGAAACCAGATCAATTTCAACTATTCCAATTAGTATGCTCAGCAGCATAGCATTTTCTGGCACTCATGTTGCACGTACATTATTTATGTTTGCAAGCTGAAATTTTTGGGGTAGTCATATTTTTGCACATTCTGCTGTTTGAAATATAGGCCTGCAAATTCAACCCTAGCAAATGTAATCGATAATGAAACTTAATTACTAAGAAATCTATGCCTGTGAAATCGCCACCCTACTAAAATCTAGTCACGGTGAAACTTGCAACGCAAAATTATTGCCTTACACACTCCTACATGTATGTACACTGTATGAGTTGGCATACCAGTGTCTGTATGTGACTGATGGTAACTTTGTCACTGGAGCTGAACGGTTGCTACGGATACACCAAGCTACAGGAGAGCCATCTTGGCTGCTCGTATTACACATAGCTATTTTGTAGCCTGATTGTGTTTCATGTCAACTATAAAATTTGCTCTAATTGGATTACTGCTTATCAAAATGACTGTTTTAGGGCATGAACTCGTTTATGGTTATGTTTATCTTCAGGATAAATAACCTCATTGTATGAAAAAATATGACAAAAAGTAACTAGGCCTATTACAGTTGTTTTGTTTTGCTTCAAGGGGGTTTGGAAGCCAATGTAGGCCTAGATCCCAAGGGATCGCGGAGGGGGGTAAATCACCCCAATATTCAAAGACGGGGGAATGACCCATACCAGGTCTGTCGGAAGCAAATTAAAAGTGGTATGGCTCACAGTGGGGGACTGGGGGTTAAACCCCCAGCGGGGATTGCAGGGGCAGAGCCCCTCAAGGTGGTTCAAGCTCCTTGGAAGCCCAAGCACTTGAAAATGAAAAGTACAACGGTAAGTTAATAGGACTAAACTTCAAAACTAGGACTTTCAAAATAAAAATGATCAACCATAAAATGTTACCAATTCATGTTAGGACTCGATTGCAGTTATTAAGTCATACCTCAAAAAAATAAAATGTAAAATCAACCATTCAAAAATCACCGAAACTATAAAGTTATCATATTTATACAATATTATACGAATATTGAATGTTTATGAGTACAATGGTTAGAATATTTTCACGAGGTGAAATATGGACTTTTTTTAGGCCGTAGCGGTTCCGACGGGCCTGGCCCAGCGCCCATACAATAATCCTCCCCAATGTTACACATATGCATGTTATGTATGTCTTTTTGATCATTTGTTCTCGGCAGTTTATTCTAGGAGAGAAAAAGATGCTCTATTTGCCATTTGCTTCATTTTAAAACAAGCCAAGCAAACATAAAAAACCTTTTTTTAAAAGCATTTGCAAAAGGATAGCAAAGGTTGGCGGAAAATGTTTAAATGTTGGGTTATAAGGTTATAGTAGGGTATAAAACATTTTAAGAACATTTTGAAAAAAAATAAGCTGCAAAACATTCACATATATCATTTTTATAAAGTGTTTTACAAAATATTTTTAGGTATTTTAGTTTCACAATAACACTCTGACAACATTTTACAAATGCTGTTGAACTGTCTTTCCTGCAACATGTTGTAAAACAACAATTGTTGCTGTTATAAAATCACCATGGCCTTAAATGCAGATGGTTCGTAGGCGTTGTCACACAAAAGCTGAATAAAATTCATTTCCGAATCTTCAATCATTGTCTATCAGACTCACCTATGAATCCAACTCCTCCCATACCAACTATACACACCAGGAACAGTATACAACATATAACATCGGTGCAGCCTCTGTAAACAGGAAACAAACAAAATGGTGGTCAAGAAAGACATTAAGTCGTTAATGCCACTGTAAATAGGAGAAAACAAATTTCATTCATTCATTCATTCATTCATCTTTATTTCATTCAAATATAAAATATAACAGCACAACAATTAAACACATACATTGAATGAGGAGGTTCTCGGAAGGCCGGATGGCCTGTATTAAGAACCCCTGTCCTAACAACAACAAAAAGTTTAAAAATAACAACAACAACAAAATATACCGAAAAATAACAAAACCACCCCCCCCCCCCTCATTTACCCTAACCAAAAAAAAAAAAAAAAGCCTGTTTTGTGATCAAGAATATACAAAAAAAATTACCGTGATAAATTCAATACTACATTAACTACATGTATATTACAGATAATACGATACACAATTAAATTACTTCAAGCCGTACAAGGAAATTAGATAAAATACTAAATGTAATTAAGAATAATATTATCTTTCACTTTGGTTTTGAAATGCTTGATCGTCTTGATATTCTTTATATGTTTCTCAAGTGAATTCCACTTAATTGGGCCCGCTGTTTTTAAGGTTTTATGAGCGAAATTCGTTTTAGATTTAGGAACCTGGTAATCTTCATTATTTCTCGTGTGGTACTTGTGCAGAGTACTCTGCTTTACAAAATACTCTGCCTTAAACATTTCTTTTGAGATGATACTGTAGGATCAAAATGATTAAAACCCCTTTATTGAAAATTTAAGTAAGTTGATCAATTTCATCACACCACTTCAAAAAATGATGGATAACACTCTTTAAACACATCAACATGTTATACTTTAGGCCTACACATAAAAGTGTTTTAAAATGGCAGTGAAAATGCTAAACGTGACAGCCAGCTGCACCACCATTTGGCAGTGTATTTGTCTCAATCAGGTGACAGGTTATAACTTATAAATACACCAGTTACATTACAAAATGACCATCAAACAGGGGCTTCATTTCAACCTGGGGGTTGACAAAACCATTTTAGTTGATGACCCATTCTGTGGTGGGGTCCCAAGGAGGGAGCCAAAAGGTGAAAAGGGTCAAAAATTGCCCCTTTTCCAGTATCTGACCACAGTTTTTTACCTCAACAGGAATTATTGGGGGCTGGAGGGTATTCTCATTCTTGCACCAATATTATTGGGGGAATGTACATTATATTTGAATGCCTCTCCCATCCCGTCTTACATAAAACATAATTTATAAATCAAACAGACAAAGCAAAACAAAAAATCACTAATATTTACCTATTTGCAATGGGTCCTTTAAATGTTGGGTCATATTTCACTGGTTTTCCTGCAAAATGAAAAGCAAAAGATAATTTTACAACATCAAATATAATTATGCTAGCTATGCATGATTTGTTGATTTATTTTTCAAAATTTTTTTAATACTTTATTTGTGGCCAATCCACACATCTGGCTACAATATTCTGAAACACCCTTGAAATTAGACCAGCAATTCCTGAAAAAATCAAATATTTTCATGCTACAAAAAACATCAGAAAAGAATTATTTATAAAAATGTTTAATTTTGATACACTGTAAAAAAAACACCATGATTTGTCACCAAGCCAGAAACAGTGGCGAAGCCACAAAAAACGGTAGTGTGTGCAAAGGGAGACACGGGGCAGGGGTGTCAAGACTACAGAGCTAAGGGCAACATCTTCCAAAAATTTTAATGCCAAAATGAGCCAAATGTGACACAATCTGGTCCATGGGGGCCAAAGGAGGCAGTTTGAAAATTGAGTTACTGTAATTATTACATTATACATAGTTTAGGCTATCATTTACTGAAAACACCAAATGTCTAGCACACTTGGTTCTAAAGTTATGAAGTTTTTTGATGTCTAGTTTCTTATGTATTTTATTGTTTTTTACCTTTATATCAGTTCAAATTTACCGCCTTTGGCCCCCATGGACCAGATTGTGTCACAAATGAGGATTATTGACTATTGTGGCCTAAAACTGGGCCAAAGGAAGATCCGTGTAACAACTGTCAAGAATTTTACCCCCCCCCCCCCACCTTGTCTAATCACACATCCCTCACACATGTTTTAATATTAGTAAACATTTGAATTTTATTGATATTTTATTTATTTTCCAATTTGGGGGTTTAAATCAAATCATATAATTCCAACTCCATGACTTGTTTTTGCACAACGTAACATTTTGAGCATGTTTCCAATTTTTGTCAAGCATCATATACATCAGCCTCCATATTTTACATGCTCTAATAGTTATTGTCAACAAAATTATAATCAATACTTGACAAATCTGGGCTCCACATGTAGTATTTACATACACTGAATGTCATTTGCTACCAGGATATTGGAATGACATGCCTAATTATTCATAAAATTCACCTCGAAAATCAAAGGCCATACTGTGACAGATGCCAATGATTACATCTAAATGATACTCCATACATTAATATCATTTTTGTACAACCTGTTGTGTCTAGGAATTTTATATTCTATTAATGCAGCTAAAAGTGATATGCTGTAATCATGGTAATCAAGTAAAATAATAATAAAAACACATTTATGTAAAAATAATACTAGTTCAACCAGTATTGAGCTTTCATAAGAGGCTGTCTGGTTAAAAATGTGTCGTCGATAAATTGAATAGGCTAGTTTTTTAGGCCAAATTAGCAAAATTCACCTTCATTTTGTCTGAAATTTAAAAATATTTGTACATGAATGTCCCAGTAACATTGGAACAAAATATGTTGGTCCCCTTAAATTTTAATGCTTCCGCCACCACTGCTTGCTGTTCTGGATCAGCCCATGCATAATATTGACTGCAATTTCAGATTATAAAAAGGGGGTCAAACAAATCCACCCTTTTTAAGGGGGTCAAAAATGTTAATATCTGCAGTTCTAATTTTTTATGAACACTTCCTTTAGTGACATTTGACTCATTTTGCACAATGCAGTGCTCAATGTGTACAAATTGACTAATTAATTACACAATTTGCAATATTACATTGTATATATCATCTGTTTTCTGAATGCTTTACCAATACCAATTTATTTTTGTCATACGTGTATCATTACATGTGCACTGTGAAGGCATAGTGGATGTATTGATGAGCAATGTATAAATTCATTATCGTGATTAAAATAGGCCTAGTTGTAATTATAATTTTTCCAAAGGCACACTGGCTTGTATAACCATGATATCTCCATGGTTACAACCACTCTCCCATATCGATCACCATTATTGATGAATTTACATTGCACTGGAATCAACAGGTCAGCAGAATTATTTTTAATGACTTGAAAAAATAATATTTTCTTGGAGCTACAAGTAATAATTAATGAATAATGAGTTTTTATTGACACTCTATACATAGCAAATACCAGCAGTTTGAGTGTAAAATAAGAAGGCTTGTCTCAGCCACTTTTACTAAACATAATATTACACATATTAAAGCACTGTATATACTCTACATCAGTGCATGCATTATTTTAGTTTAATTAATGAATGAAATTTTTACCCACTTTTTTTGGAGATTTTCCTGTGCCAAATTACCACATTTTTTTCTAGCAACTAAAAATAAAATTTTTATTTTGTATATACATAATAAAGGATGCTGAAACCTTTTTTGCATTTATTTGTATGTTAAAAAATGGGCAATAATAATACAAAAATTTTAAATATTGTCTACATCTCGCCCACATAGTAATTTAACTCAAATCGATTCAGTTTTCATATCAATATTGCCTACAAATTTTTCAAAAAATTTTCGAGGGGCTGGAGGCCCGGGTTAGAGGCCTGGATCTGCCCTTGGTAGAGACAACCATGGAACGTCCACTATTGCGGGGTGTTCTCAGTTTATAATTTGATGTGGTCTTGTTATATTTTATAATTAAAACAATGTGTGATTGTTATTTTATTTTTGTTATTATTATCATTAAAATTCTTGAAACAATCTGTTCCGACTATAAACAATTTATATATTACCGTATTTTATTTATGCTTTCATTATACAAATTTAATTTTTTTTTTTTTTTTTAAACAAATTTTTAAACAAATTTTTTTATAAAAGTTTTTCAATGTTTTTCCCTTACACAAAGTCTAACCCACCCCAAACCCTACTACATGTATACAAGCATACCCTAGCCCAACTAACCTTTAACCTAACCCAAAACCCTTGCCCTTACCCCGGGCCTTACCCCGAAAGGGATTTAGGGGAGAAATTGATTTCACCTGAAAATCATACCTATATTTAATGTTTTCAAAATGCATGAATGTTTTAATAATGTTTTAATTACTTTATTTTCCCTCATTTCATCAAAATTTTTATTTTTATTGCTAACAAAATAAAAGAGAATCCTCACATAATTTTAGAAATTTAAAATTTTTTCTAAATTTTAAAAATACCAAAAAAATACATTAGAGTGCAAAAGCTTTTTTCTTCTGGGTAAGAATTATTTTCTTACATGCAACAGTTTTTTTTTTCCTTGCAGGTTAGAAATTTGATAAATAGGTCATCATATACAAAATGCATGCATGGACCTATTTATCAAATTTCTAACCTGCAAGAAAAAAGCTGTTGCATGCAAGAAAAATATTCTTACCCAGAAGAAAAAAGCTTGTGCACGTAAATGTATTTTTTTGTATTTTCAGAATGTTTGAATATTTTTTTTAATTTCCAAAATTATGTAAAAGGGTTCGCCTTCCTATAATTAGCCATAAAAAATGCCATTTTCATGAGATGAGGCTAAATAAAGTAATTGAAACTTTAATAATATATATTAATGCATTTACTAAACATGCTAATACAGGTCTGATTTGGGGGTTCCCTTTGGGGGGTTGGGGGCAAGGGTGTTAGGCTAATTGGGCTTGGGTGGGTTTGTATACATGTAGTAAGATTTGGGAAGGGGTTAGTGTTTGTATAAGATAAGGGTAGGTAATACATTATTTAGAAGTTCCAACTCAGTGAATTTCCAAAGATATCATCAAAAAACTGCCTAATTAGTCTCAAATGTGGTATACCATACATGTATTTGAGACTAATGCGGCAGTTTTTTGATGATATCTTCGGAAATACACTGAGTTGGAACTGCCAAATTTCAATATGTTTATGAGAAAAATATGAGCTTTCATCTGATACCAAAATCAGCATTTTGATGAGGTAAAGTGGGGGATGAGATTGTCAATCAGGTTACCCACCTTTAATAACAAGAAATTAAAATATGGAGGAATTCAGATGGATAACACAATTAAAATTGTTATCACTTGGAATTTTCTTCCTACATGTATGTATAAAATATGAAAAAATTTGCAAAATTGCAAAAAAGAAACAGTTTTGATAAACTGTGCACGAAGAAAAACTCCCACATCTTATATTTTATTATTTTTTAGATTTTCTGGTTTACATAACCAATATAATTTATTTTGTACCACTGGTATGTGTAGGCCTACTTAAAGGAGTATTTCGTGATCCTAGCATCCTCTTTTTATGACATTTTTCAGTACATATCCACGTTTGCGAGTTATGCATGATTATGTGTATTACACTGCTCCATAGACAATGCGTTGTAATTTCGTTCTGGTGCACCAGAACGAAATTCGAAATTCACGATATCTTTACAAAACGAATTAATCTGCAAGAAATATTTTGTACATAAACATTATGTAGCCAGAGGTTTCCAGTGATATAAAAATCTTTTTGAGAAAAGTGGGGGGATGAGGCTGGGGATCACGAAATGCCCCTTTAAGTTATAGCAAGTAGCATTTCTCATGTGACATGATGAAATCATAAATAATTTTACTCAGTAAATTTTGCTTGGCAGAGTAAGTATATAAACTTTCTTGATGATTTACAACTTTTATATGCAGACCCTGCAAATAAAATTTATGTTCACAGGTCAAAGAAAGTCTCATCTCAGTTTTTGCTACTACTTTTACGTACATCCACATGACTTGTACATTTGCATTGTAGGCCTATTGTTTGTAATTTTATTTAGGCTTACCGAATTTCTCTTTTTCTGTCAAGTTCTGCTCGTCTTCTGGCGCTACTTTATTCTTCCCTTTCATCCCCATCTTCTCGACACGTTATTCCAATGTTAAATATTCCTATTATATCTTTCCCTGGTCTTTTCACACACGTAACTTGATCAAAACTAAAATAATTCCAGGGTTTGCACAGGTTGAACTTGCAAATCTTGATACGCACTTTCTCCACCAGGCCATTGGCTGATTAGCATGATAATAAGATGATGACGTCACATGTACACAACCCTGGGTTGCGTAGCAATTTTCTAGGGACCATCGCGGAAATGTGGTGTCCGCGATGAGTGACTGCGTCACTATTTGTCATTTAAAAAGGCATACATTGTGACATATTGATGGAGATTTCTACATATATGGAAAATAAAATATATATTATCTCATCTTACGTTAAAATTTATTAATATTACGCGGACATATTTCTAAAATTGCTTTATGATGACAATTACGTGTAAAGCGTTTTCTATACAATCCCTAGGATATCTGAATGGTAGCCATTACAGACAACCTGTTGACAAAGACACTTATCAATATTATCCGTGCTGCGATGGTTAACCTGGTGTTAAACAATAAATCGATGAATTGGTATTGAACATCTATTGTTATTTTAAAATGTGCACGTCAAGACAAATATATGTCAGACAATAATTTATTATTGTTACTCAATCGGTGTATGTGACACCGTCTGTGTAAAATTTGGCGCGTCTGTCACGATTGAATGAAAACAATAGAATAAATAAATAAATAAATAAATAAATAAATAAATAAATAAATAAATAAATAAATAAATAAATAAATAAATAAATAAATAAATAAATAAATAAATAAATAAATAAATAAATAAATAAATAAATAAATAAAATAAATAAATAAAACGATGTAAATGAAGAGAATGAAATAAGTAAAAAATAAGTAAATAAATGAATTAGTAACTAACTAACTAACTAACTAAATAATAAACAAATTAAATAAATAAAAAGATAAATAAATCAAACGATGTAAAAGAAAGAGATGAGTGAAGGGATAAATAAATAAGTTAGTAAATAAATAAATAAAAGATAAATAAATTAGGTTAATCAAGCAATAAATAAATAGATAAATATATTATAGGCCTATATAAAACGGATAAAACTGATGTTGTGTTGTCACATTTTGAATGAATGTATTTTGGAAAATAACATTCAACATCCTCATAAATCTGCTTAGAAAGGGAAGTAAAACGTGACTTCATGCATCACGGTAAAGGTGACTTAATGCAATCAATATCAAAACAAATTGATAAATGTTATGCTTTTGACGGACATGTGATTTATTGTTTAATTATCTACCTATTAATAGTACAGCATGTTAAGTAACTAAAATCATGAATATGTCCAATGTGCTGCAACATTTCTGCTTCAAACATATCTGATCGTAAGTTTCTATCTTTTTGCTCTTATATTTAAGTTTACACAAAAAGAAAAGGACCTAAAACATAAAGGCATATAGGCCTATCCGCCTTTTCTTTTTTTTTCTTTTTTGGTTGGTTTTTTTTTGGTAAGTTTATATACCCATGGAGTTGCGTTCGCTAGTGAGAGAGAAAAAAAAAGCTTTCGTTGAGCTCAAGTTCAGAAGCGTTTCAGATATTGATATTCTTTAATTCGATATAAAAATAACAAGGTGAGTCACTAAACAAGGAAGTTATATCTTTCATAAACAAACCACATGTACAGCTTTCTTCATTTCTTCGCTTAGCAGACAAATTAATTAATAGGCACAGGGCTAACGGTTTGAAAATAAAACCACTGCAATAGTAAACAATAAAAGATTTATGACTTTCAAGTGAACTTTTTACATTTATAGTGTGTCACAACAATCAGTTTTTGGTAAAGAGGAACTAAACTGAAATTTGACGGAAATCGTACATTATGGCTTTAAGGCCAGATATAATAACACACATAGTGCACTTATGTCCACGGCAAATTCATCGTGACCTTTCCAGCCATAAACCCGCTTAGTGAAGATTAAACCGAGATATACAGTACTAAACTACACCACATTTCGCCATAATTCATTCTAGAAACGCTTGCTGTTAGAATAAGAAAAGTTTAATGCTAAATTATTGCACATTCTAGGGAAGCGTGGTTACTGTTTTGAAATAACCGAGTGAGAGGGTTTTCAAGAAAATATTTTTCCTGTCAAAACTGAACCATCCTCTGTATAAAAGAAAATATGAATATTAACTGCACATCATATGTAACTATTCGTGATACCCAATTGTGGCATATTTGAGGTCGTTTATGAGGCAGAGAATTTTATTTCAATTTTATATACGCCAAAATATTTTTTTAATTGAGCAAGAATAAGGATAGAAAAAACGTTAAAAATTCTAAGTATAAATAACATTAGACCCGGCAAAAGATTACTGTTTCGTTTTTATGGTATTCTAATCTTTTATTTCCCGAAGAAACATTTGGGGTCTAAAATGGATTTTTTATGTAATTGATAAAAACATCGAACGTGTATACAAGAAAAATGGTAGGTTCCTCTATAGTATTTTACTGACCATGCTAATGTACTGACACCGTGCGAGCACATGTCAAAATCGATATAATGTATTGTCCATATAGACGCGCATTTATCATTTATTATTGTCGGATTAACAACAATTGAACGCTATTTGCCTAAAAACATTAACATGTATTAAAATACATATTAATGTTTTTAGGCAAATAAAATTCCAAAATATGGTACGTTTTCTGCTTTTGCTTGTCACGTGGTAGGCCTATATTGAAGTTGCGATTATATCTTCAAATAAGTTTCAAATGGATTCCATCAAGACAAGTAGCCGAGTGGTCTAAGGCGCTAGGCTCATAGAGCATATCCAAAGCGGCGTGGTCCGCCGTGAGTTCGAACCCCGCCTCTGCCAAACTTTAATAGAAGTAATATTAAAATTTAACTTTTTTTAAATTTCATATTGGGGAAATGTGACTGGGAGAATTTATGTATGGCGTGGAGTGGTGTGGTACTAAACCATTATATTAATCGATTGTCCAACACAAATTTATTACCACGTGATAATATTAATCCAATGAGCGATCGAATTGTCCGCTACGGTCGACTAATCCAATCGATAATGACGCTATTGACATGTACGGGCGGAGCTCCACTGACTCAGTTTTGGGGTATTTTTCACTGGTTTGCTGTCATTTACTCATCAAGGCGGTCCCCCGTTATTATAAGAACTATGCTAATGATTTAAAGATTGACATGTAGAGAATAAACCATACTTGATTGACAGAAAGTACTAAATTTGCACCTATTACGGTTTCGTGACACCCCTCTTGCAAATGCGACCAAGTCAGTGCGGCCCGGTGAAGCAAAATGTGCATTGGAATAACACGGGAGTTTGGATGTAGATGGTATATTTCTGTCTCATACAAAATGTATGTTCCCGGTCCCCCGTTATTAAAGCTTGTACCGGGTTGAAAATTCAGATATTTTGAAAAGAATAAGTAATTGAAACATAGAGAAAGTACTAAAATCATAGCTTTTATATTTTTTCATATATGACGCTAACTAGTTCAGCTCATATATCTACAACACAGCGCTACCAGTAGGGTTCAATTGCCTATTGTGAGTGCCCCTGTGTTGTGTGTATACATGTAGTTAATAATAACTGCATGATGACTCGCTCAACTCCGTCTTTTCTCTGACTGAATCAAATAGGTTGATGACAACATTTGATTGAATGGACTGCACTCCGCCATAACTACGGTGAAGGACACCGGTTCAAATCCTTTGTTTGGAGCCAATCGATAATTTCATGCAGGGCTCTATAAAGGAACAACATATATAATTATACATAACTGACCGCCGAGAGAAAAATCTCAATGATAATAATCAAAAATTAAAAATCAAGTAGTTGGTAGAATTTTGTGGATCTGATTCAACGAATGAGTTGTTTTCATTTACGTTTACAAATTCTATGGAATTTCCATAAAATCAGTTTAACAGAATTGGATGACGTGTGAAAACCGTTAGTTTTAGTTAAAACTTTATCACATTTCTCCATCTTGGACTAAATAGCAAATCAAGTTCGTCTGAACTCTGTAGACACATAAAAATCGACGTTCCTTTCATAAAAATCCCTCTAAAAAGGTACGTAGGAGATTTAAAGCCATAATGGCATAATGTAAGGTCAAGAGAGCAATTTTAACATAATTTTGTTATAAACTACGCGTTAACCTTTAATTTTTAAGTAAATTTCTCAGCCAATGAACCATACGTTATATATTTTTGTGTTTTAGGAAGGATATGTAAACGACAGATAACACCAAAAATATGAAGAAATTATTTCCAAACCGTGTTAAGTCTGCAAACCATTATGCTTCTCATTTTCAAGAACGCTGGTTAACAATAAGCAGACTATTGTCTCATTTCGTAAACAAAAGCTCACACAGTATTGTTACCTTGCGTTCGCTTTATAATCGTTCACCCAACTGAAACTACAATACCAGCTCATTGCTCATTGCACAGGTAAAACAGAAACATGTGTAGTGTGGATTTAACCAGAGAAGATCTGATTTAATCAGTTGAGCTGTTTTCAATGAGTGTTATCTTGATTTAATAGCTTTTAATGGGGTTTAAGTCCTGCAAAGGTCGTGGTGAATTCTACTGTAGACATGACTGCAAGACGACAAATTGTCAATACATTATCATCCAAAGCGAATTATCCTTACGCGCGGCGGGGTGATTACAAAGAAAGCTGCCAAAAGAGCAAAATAAACTCAAAACTTATTTTTACCCCATTTGTTTTCTTCCAATATCGGTGTCTTCTCCGACTTCCCATCATCATCTTCCGCATCCTCCTTCCCGTCTTCGTTGTCTTTATTATCGGCTCCTTCGTCTCCATTCCCCTTCAATTCCACATAATCCTTCTTCTTTCGTTCACTCTCTTCAGAAATGTTGTCATCATGAGTTGTCAATGGAGCTACGGCAGTCATGTTTTATACCAGATTTTCACTTCTTCATACACTCCATAATATCCCGAGTTTATCATCACTGGTATATAGCAAATGATAGTTACAGCACTATTCCAGTCATTTCAATCTGTAGTATGACATGTGTCATATGCATCATTGTATCATTTTCTCGATTTAGAATATTTTCCTATGTAACAGGTGGGCCTGTAATTTGAATAACGTAATATATCATGACCATCAAATTGTGCACATGTTGCACTTACGCCCAAATGTATGTAAACAACAGGTTGAATTAAATTTTATGATATTTTGATTATTATTCGATAATATTTATAATAAAAAATACAAGAACTGATAATAAGCTTATAGGCCTAAAAAGAGGGGATGTCTTTAGACAAAAAATGTTGCCGCCCTCCGAGTCGCACCCCTCACCATGCTCACGTTCACCGACGTCTTTCCGTGATTTCTCAAGTCTCCATTAAAGGTGGGTAACCTGATTGACAATCTCATCCCCCACTTTACCTCATCAAAATGCTGATTTTGGTATCAGATGAAAGCTCATATTTTTCTCATAAACATATTGAAATTTGGCATTCCAAATCAGTGTATTTCCGAAGATATCATCAAAAAACTGCCTAATTAGTCTCAAATATGGTATACCACATTTGGACTAATTAGGCCGTTTTTGATGATATCTTGAAATATACTGAGTTAGAACTTCTAATTCAATATGTTTATGAAAAAATAAGACCTTTCACTTGAAATCAATATATTACCATGATTACATGATCATGATGATTATCATAATAAAAACTTTGTAGACTACCAATATCACCCTGTATAAATGTCGGTAATTCCATTAGGAATTAGTCACATGTACAAAAAACATTGACATGTTCTTTTTGCATGAGTGCTTGAAAGGGATGACATTTTATGTTATACGTAAGTTTTAAAGAATTTGATTTTCCAAATATATCAGGTCACCTTCCTTTAAATGTCGCGTTCTTATTCCCTCCCTTAAATTACCCTTCCCCAGGGGTAAATGTTGATCGGTCCCTTAAACAAATTAAGCAAAAGCATGTTTACCAATAATCTCCTACCTTGGTTCTCTACTGTAACAGCATCATGATATTTAAAAATCACGTTTCTTTATAAAAACAAATGAACTTTTGTGAGATTTGAAATGGCGTTTAATTTGAGGGCATATACATTTACATAATTATTTAGCATAATATTATAAATTATGAATAGAATTTCCATTTTTTCTCAATTCCGTAGGAATGCTATAATGACCTATATACGCATACCCTGTTTAATATCTTGGTTTTATAATTATGACGATGATATCAGGATGTCATCGGGGTATTTTTGAAGAGATCATTTCTAAATTTACCTCAAACCAAACACACTGTATCAAATAGCTTCAAATGTTGACGTTGTCAATATGATTCATCAAACCTGCCAGAATTATAAACAACACTTCTTGCGTGATAAATAAGTTTCAGACAAAGTAAACCGTATATCAAGTAAGCCATTAAAGCCATAATGTACGATTTCCGTCAAATTTTAATTTTGTTATTCTTTACCTAAAATTCTGAAATAATATTAGAGGTCTAATAACCGCCGGGAAGGGTTTTTGTTCAATTTAATCTCAAATAACAAGGTAAAGTGAAACAAACCCCATTGCTGTTTTGGTCGTTTAACATGGAGTTAGTCCTATATGGTGGACTAAAGAAATAATTATGACTTTTTCATTAACAACAGCGGAACTTTTTTTGTTTAACAAAACCGTTTTTACGCAGAGCGTGACCTTCTCGCAACAGTTGGAAAAAGCTTGTAGTCGCCTGCTCCGCAGCCGACTGATGATGGCGAGGCATTTACCAAACCTTTCGACTTTTGAGAGAAGAACCCGATGACAGAAAAGAAAACGCAACTTCAAAACACTCCGGTGCTATTTATAGCATAATATGCTTTTTCAAAATTAAATTCAGGTAGGCATAAGTTAAATTTAGGCTTATATTGAAAACTATACTCACCCCATTTCTGTTCTTTCGGCCCTGACACCTGTATATCCTCGCTGGAACGTTTCGGAAATGTTTTCGTCATCGTTGAAATCTGACAAATGAGACATCTGATGACACGAACGCAGGTCCTAGTAAAGTATATTCCTTCAAGTTTCAGGTTAAGACTTTCAAAAAGGTCCTTTAATAGAATGAATTTTATTGTTGCAGGTTCAAATTAAAAGTTTTGCTCAGCTTGATAGCTTGTTAATCAGCATTAAGCACGAACGGCATCCCGCTTATATATCTACACTTGGCTTGAACTTGAGTGATTGGCATGTGATTTTACCCATCATACATCATATCAGGCATTGAAACAATGGAAAGTTTCTTGGAATTTCTTCAAAATATTTGCAAAGTCGTCAAATTTAGTTGATGCCGTGTCTGTTACAAAAATGATGACAAATCACGCAACAAGTGCTTACGCTATACAGGGATATGAGACAACAGTCAACGTCAACAAGCATTTGTTAGAAGTTTAAATATACTGGAAATAGGTTGATTAACGAATACTTGTTGCATTGAATGTTCGACCAAATAAAAAGTATAAACCGGGCCTTAGGATTACAAGTTAGGATAATGGTTGAAATAGATATGATTAATATACCGTAAAAACTCGATAGTTAGCATGTGCTTACTATCGGGCGCTTTTGAAAACACGAACTTGTACCAAAGTCTGCGCTTTACCTTTTGAGCTAATGGGATTGAGACACACTTTTGCAGGTTTACTTGTTCGTGTATCGATGATTTGCTCAAAACCCTTTACACTGGATGTGGCACTTCATGTTTGCAGGTGAAAAGCGCTCAATAGTAAGCACATATGCTAACTATGGAATTTTTACAGTAGGCTTAGGATTATTATAATTAGGGGTGGCGACCATTTATAAGTTGCTGCTGCCAATTACCTTGCTCTAAAAGCTTGTGTTGTTTTCTACGTTGGGAGATATAATTATGATGCATCTGAAAAATAACTTGTTATAAACAAACAAATAAATATAAATAAATAAATATGTAAAATAAAAATAAAAATAAATTGGTTTCAATAAAACATCCCGACCATTTCCACTTTCCACTGTATGCATGATCGTCTGGAATCTACCTTAGAAAGAAAAGGAACAAAATGACTTTCATTCTACATCATTTAAAATGTTACAGAAGTTATAGATCTGATTTGCCCATCAATACATTAACAGTGCAACAAAGCCTTATCTCCATTAGCTCCCTGGGTAATTCATAAGCATGATTGCATAACATTACCAGCTAATGGAGATGATACTGTTGAACTGAGCCATCAACATAATAAGCACAGCACTGAAGGCATAATAATGCACTTAAAACAAAATCACTTCCCATTTGAATTAACTTTGTTGTCAAATGTTTGGTTTCCAGAAAATTACAAAATTTGCCCCCTCCCCTGTGCATACACAAACTTGGGAAACTACTATTATAACTATGTTGGGTAACACAGTAGAATCATGCAATCATTCTAGTAATACATGACCTGTTTTTGCCAGTTCTGTACGTCAAACCTACCCTGGGCATTTATTTCACGAGATTACTATCCATATACTGTGTTTGAGCAGGAAGCTATTCATAACATAGCAGACAATCATGATATATACAAGTCATCTTACTTCTGAATGAGCAAATTGGGTGCTGAGTTGAAACCGGATAATTCTTAAAGAAATTATTGTCATAAAAACCTAGTAACGACCTACTTTGCAACAGGCAAAAACAGTAGCAAACTAGACAGGATTTCAAGGAGGTGGGAGTAAAATTGGGAGGTTTTTCAGCTGAGCCGCTCCCCGAATTAGTTTACAAGGACAAATGAGCATTTGCAATAAAATGCCCCCAATTAGGGTACAACCTAAAGGGAGCTGCACATCACCATTTTCCCTGTATTGTGATGAAGTGCCACCATTCTGGTAGGTAAGCTTTAAAATCAGGGCCAGTAATCCAAATGTTGAGGGAGTATTTTTAGTTGGGCTTATTATAACTCTACAATTATCTGCCAACCTGGCAACCCACTAAACACAAAAATGTTTTTAAAATGTTACAAACATTGTATAATACCGTAGAATTCCTTCTACAAGCACGCCTCTATATGAGACAAGAGACGAAAGGCAGACACCTTCACAAAAACGTTACAATAAATTGGTCTTACAATAATACATGTTTGTACAGACTCCAAATAATGTTTTTGTGCATGGTGTCTGTCTTATGTCTTTCGTCAAAACAACCCCACATTTAAAGGCATATATTTTTGTAGATTGAATTCTAGGTATGTTTTGGTCATGGTCAAAGAGTTTTAATAAAATTTAAATGCCAGAAATGTAACAACATTTTAAAAATGTTGTTGTAAATTTTTTTTTTTTGTGAAAAATATTTTTTCACCACTAAAATAACATGTTAGTATGTATTGCAGTAAGTTTTCCAAATGTTTTTAAATGTTATTAAAATGTTTTATACCCTTTATATAACTTGACATTTAAATGTTTTTCTGTGCAATCGTTGCATCTGCTGGGTATTTTCAATATTATAATAGAATACAATTTACAGTTTTTAAGAACACAATGGTCAATGCCATGCACCATAAAGAATCACCATACAAACACTAGTCATAATAATGCAATGTCCCATTCATAATTTTTAGTACTTTATTTTTTCGATGAATTCAGTGTTTTCAATGTACATTAAAATACCATTTGTCATATTCAAATGACCCCTTTATATATAGAAATTCATAACTATATGTGAGTTACACTTCTACAATAAATTTACATTATTACAAATTCCATGTTAGCACTTCTAGTCATACAAAAATAAACAAATTTGATTAAAATACAAAATAACTGAAGAATAAATTCATGATATGGTAGAAACATAATACACAATTCAACAACAACATTATAATTCGAACGAATAACCAGGGACAAATGATTTGCGCGGAAAAAAATAGCCAATTGTGCGGGGTTTTTTTCAGCACAAATCATTTGTCCCTGCTAATAACCAAAATAACTTATAAGATAAATATCATATTGTTAGTGGTACTTTATATCTAACACTAGTATTAAACTAAAGAGGGCTGTTATTAGTTCTGGATATATGTTCGTTGGCACTGAAAAAATAACTATAAATCTATTTATTTCTATCATTTTTATCTTATTTTTATCCCCAAAGTGGAAGTAACACCTGATGTCTGCCTACTTCTCAATCCTCAAAACATCTTTGTAAAAAATTATTATATTACTGTTTTGGAAAACGTGGAAGCGATATTGAGAATGAGAACTCACATCAACTTGGATTTCTATAGATTTTCCAAAAATGGAAGTATTGACTTTGAACTTGTTATAAAATAAATTTTACCTGTAAATCTTTATATTAACTATTAATACAAACAATGATATAACTCTTTCTATTAGGAGCCATGAATCATTGGCTGCTAAATGGAATCTTCTTACAGATCTTACCAATACTCCTCTGAGACTAGTGTATACTTAATGATATATGTGACCCATCACATCGAAACAGACCACCTCGCGGCAGAAATGAAAATGGAGATTTAATCACTAGGATAAACTGCTGCTTTTAGCTTGAAAATGACACCTTACTTGTTGAAATCAGATACAGTAAAAATGTTTTATGAGGCAAAACAAGCTCAGAATTCTTTTTATTTTCTTTATATTTTTCCATCTTCTTTCATTGTTATCTGCCAATGAAGCTAGCCACAAAGCGGTCTGTTTCGATGTGATGGGTCACATATATTACTTTTTCCAAGATAAAGTTGTTTTATGTTCATTACAAGTATGCCTAACTTTGTTGTGTGTGTTTGTGCCTAACTTTTTTATGTGTTAAGTCAATATGCCTAACAATACCACACTGCATATGCAGGTGCAGATATTGCCTAACTTTGCTACATGTATATTTTATGTGGCAAGTTTAATATTCAAAACAAGGTATACGTGCATGTCAAGTTTGAAACACACTGCAAATTACACACTACAAACCCCCGGATACAACCACCATAATGATTCATAAAGGTGAAACAAAAATACATGCATGTTCATCACACAAGCTGATAAAGATGCCTCAAAACAACAAAAATCATATCAGGTGGCACATTCACCAATGTTGCAACAATTTTGTCATGATTTTAGTGCATTTCCATTATAAGTTATTTTATCTGTGATATCCTAATAAATTTCTAGGTGCAACATTTAATATTATACAAATTTTACAGTACTTAATTATGATTTTGCATATATATGTATATCAAACAATTTTCAAATATACAAAGTGAAAATAGATAAAACAAATAGCTGATAATTACAAACATACAGTGGTTAAAGACACTGTGAAATGTATTTGCATTGATAAAAAGATGAATTTTGAAAAATAGCAAATACTATCTCCAGAATTGTGGCTACCCTACAACTGGACAGAACAGAAACATTGTGTCGTTTCCACATATACGCCCTCCACATATAAAAGCCCTGATGTGATAATAGAAAGAATACAGGGGATCCAAATACAAAATTGTTGCAAAGATTTTTTAAATGTTGCCAATTTTAAATGGAAAACAATTTAACTATACTTCTTTTTGTTCATAGTCCAACCTGAAATTACCCTTTGCATTTCAAATATCAATTACTGTTTACCACTGCTATACTTAACATTTTGGAAGATGTGTTTTTTACAAGTATATTACACCATTTAAATTACCATGTGGCTTCGGCAGTATATTGTGGTAGGCCTATACCACTATCACTGTAATAGACATAATCTCCAAATGCTACGAAGGTATGCACGAGGTAAGTTAGGCAGATGACTGTGACAATCTGATCAAGCAGCAATACTGTGCTGGATAGTATTCATTTTAATAAGACTGTTTCATTAATTGCCGTTTTAATATACCTTGATCGTGGGAAGCTGGCATTTTGAATACTTGACTTTTGACCTTGTATGACCCCTTTAATGACAGTAAATGAATTTTAAAATGTTTAAAACATGTTAAGAATGTCATAAGGATCATTGCATTTAAATTTCAACTCAATTGACGCATTTTGAAAACTTGACCTTTGACCCTTTTATTGCCCCTTAATGACCTTAAATGAATTTTAAAATATTTTTTAAATGTTTAGAATGTCATAAGGATCATTGCATTTAAATTTCAGCTCAATTGGACCATTTTGAAGAACTTGACCTTTGACCCCTTTATGACCCCTTAATGACCTTAAATAAATTTTAAAATGTTTTAAACATGTTTAGAATGTCATAAGGATCATTGCATTCAAATTTAAGCTAAATCGGAGCATTTTTGGTTAAAACGACCTTTTTTGACCCCTGTGACCCCTGGATGACCTCTGACGTTTGGAAATATTTTTATTATATTCTTTATGTTTTCCTCTTTCATATGACACCACTCATGGGGTCATACCTTCGTCAACATTTAGAGATATGTCCATTTCAGACCAAATGGTTAGTTAGTAACCTAGGAACCTAGTAACCTAGGGACCTACAATCAAGGAAAAAAGTCCTTGGAACGCTTGGCACACTCTGTCGAAATTCCGTGCAGAATTTCTTATGTTCATGGAAATTACCTATATTGTGTTTGGGAAGAAACATGACATCTACAACAATGATTTACCCTTCCCTCTCCCCATCAAGCAATGTTGGAACACATTGGGGAACCGCTGAAGACATTGGCATTTCTCAACATTGCACGGGGAGAGGGGGTGACAGTTTTCCGTTATTTACGCATAAGCGTTCCAAGACTTTTTTCCTTGATTGTCTCTACCGAATGCAAAATATTTCATCTAAATTTCGTTTTTGTCTCATAACTCAAAAACGGAATGTCGTATGAGCTTCAAATTGCACACGATTTGAGAGTGGATTATATGCTTTGTAATCATAATAAAATTGTTGATAAAGAATTTGGTTTATTTAGGAGTGGTCATTGGAAACACCCCTATGCTAAATTACTCACGTTTCTTAATCATGGCTCTAAAATGCTCTAAAATGTCGTTTTTGTCCATAACTCAAAAACCGAATGTTGTATTGGTTTCATATTGCACCAGATTTGAGAGTAGATAATATCCTTTTGAATCATAATAAAATTGTTGATAAAAATGTTGAGTTATTCAGGGAGTGGTCACTGAAAACACCTCATATGCTAAATTACACAAGTTTCAGTAATAATGCCCTCTACTGTAGTCAAATTTCGTTTTTGTCTCAGTAACTCAAAAACACTACAAATACATTTTTTACAATATCACAATGTTTTGCAGCATGTTTCCAAAATATTTTCAATGTTATTAAAACTTCAAACATTTTGTACCCTTTATGATATAACCCAACATGTAAATGTTTTGTCTAAAACTTGTGTTTGCTGAGTATAGGCATATATAAATGTTTTCTGGAAAACTTGTGTATGCTGAGTATAGGCATATCCAAGCGAATCACAAAGATTATGATGTAACAATTTGAAACAACTCATTTCTGAATATTATTTCTATTAAGACACGCTTGTGCGATGAGAAAAAACACGAAAAAAACCCACAATTGAATATACATTTTTAAAAAAGACCACCACTGGGACTCGAACCATTCACATCGGTCAATAGTCAAAAGGTTATCAGTCTGAGGACTAATCCGCTACGCCACGCTGCCATTTCGCAATCGAAGTAACAAGTTTTGTTCTTTTATAGTAGTCAGGTATCGGGAAAGTGTAAAGTTGTATAGAGTGCTTGCACGAAAGGTCATGAGTTCAAATCATCCTCCAGACACGCTCCATAAGATATGTTAATGCATGGAGTACAAAGAATTACTTTGATCAAAACCAGTTAAACAGGTGATTGGTATTGTACTCCGTGCATTTGCATGTCCTCTGGAGCGTGTCTTTAGGATGGTTTGAACTTTGTGATCTTCCATGCAAGCACCCTATAGTAGAAACCTCAAAATGTATCAGTTTACCATAATGACAAAATGGTCCAAAATCGACATTTTATGTTTTTAGGCCGCATCTCACGAAGCATCACATTCGTTTACATTTGCTATACCAATTGAAAATGTTTTATTGCAAAAGGAATGAAACATTTGTTTCATATATTAAATTTGTTAACAGTTAAGTTTACCAATTTGAATTGAAATAAATCATAAAACAACTCATTTCTGAATATTATTTATATTAAAATACGCTTTTTTGCGATGAGAAAAAAAACAAGAAAAAAAAGAAAACAACAATTGAATATACTTTAAAAAAGACCACCAATGAGACTTCGAACCACATCGGTCAATAGTCAAAGGTTATCAGTCTGAGGACTAATCCGCTTCGCCACGCTGCCATTTATAATCGAGTAACAAGTTGTGTTCTTTTATAGTAGTCAGGTATCGGGAAAGTGTAAACTTGTATAGTAGAAATGGCAAAGTGTATCAGTTTACCATAATGACAAAATGGTCCAAAATCGATATTTTATGTTTTTGAGGCCGCATCTCATGAAGCGTCACGTTAGTTTACATTTGCTATACCAATTGAGAATGTTTTAATGCAAAAGGAATGAAACATTGATTTCATATATGGAATTTGTTAACACTTTACCATTTTGAAATTGAAAAAAATACGCATATATATATTTATTTCAATTCAAAATGGTAAACTGATACACTTTGCCATTTCTACTATACAAGGTGTCATTACACTTTCCTGATACCTGACTACTATAAAAGAACAAAACTTGTTACTTCGCTTTGTGCAATGGCAGCGTGATGAGCGGATTAGTCCTGACTGTTAACCTTTTGGCTCTTGACTGATGTGCATGGTTCGAGTCCCAATGGTGGTCTATATTTTTCTTTAAGTGTATTAAATTGTTGTTTCTGTTTTCTTTTATTTTTTTCTCATCGCAAAAGCGTATTTTGTTATAAATAATATTCAGAAATGGGTTGTTTCAAATTGTTACGTCATAATAATCTTTCTGATTCGCTCGGATGTGCCTATACTCAGCAAACACAAGGTTTAGAGAAAACATAAATTTTACATAGGTTACATCATAAAGGGTACATAACGTTTTAATAACATTCAAAAAAAGATTTTGGAAAACATGCTGCAAAACATTATGATATTGTACGAAAAATGCATTTGTAGTGTCTTTGAGTTATGAGACAAAAACGAAAATTGATTCAGTATCATACAGAAGAGGGCCATAATTACAAAACTTGTGTCATTTAGCATAGGAGGTGTTGTCAGTGACCACTCCCTAAATAACTCAACATTTTTATCAACAATTTTATTATGATTCAAAGGATATTATCTACTCTCTAATCGTGTGCAATATGAAGCTCATACAACATTCTGTTTTTGAGTTATGGACAAAATCGACATTTTAGAGCAGTTTAGAGCCATAATTATGAAAAGTGTGTAATTTAGCATATGGGGTGTTTTCAGTGACCACTCCCTAAATAAACCAAATTCTTTATCAACAATTTTATTATGATTGCAAAGCATATAATCCCCTCTCAAATCGTGTGCAATATGAAGCTCATACAACATTCTGTTTTTTGAGTTATGGACAAAAACGACATTTTAGAGCAGTTTAGAGCCATAATTATGAAAGCGTGTGTAATTTAGCATATGGGGTGTTTTCGGTGACCACTCCCTAAATAAACCAAATTCGTTATCAACAATTTTATTATGATTGCAAAGTATATAATCCACTCTCAAATCGTGTGAAATTTGAAGCTCATACGACATTCCGTTTTTGAGTTATGAGCCAAAACGAAATTTAGATGAAATATTTTGCATTCGGTAGAGACAATCAAGGAAAAAAGTCCTTGGGCAGCTTGGCACACTCTGTCGAAATTCAGTGAAGGGTTTATTATGTTCGTGGAAATTTCCTGTATTGTGTTTGGGAAGAAACATGACATCTACAACAATGATTTACCCTTCCCTCTCCCCATCAAGCAATGTTGGAACACATTGGGGAACCGCTGAAGACATTGGCATTTCTCAACATTGCACGGGGAGAGGGGTGACAGTTTTCCGTTATTTACGCATAAGCGTTCCAAGACTTTTTCCTTGATTGTAGGAACCTAGTAACATACACTACTATAGGCTGATACCATTTCATGGTTCAGCAAAAACCATTAACCCCATCAAATAGTGCATTGTGTTTGTTACCCAAAAATTAAATTAAACCCTATGAGAACTACCTGCCGATTGGCCAAAAAGAAGTTTTCATTATCAATTGGACTAATCTGGAACATAGTTAGAATAATTTCACCACACAAAAAAAAAATCGTAGTGAATATTTGGAAAGCTCCATTCTGATTGGTGATTAAAATCAGAGTAAATGTTAGATCGGCAGGTGGTGCTCAGGGGGTTAACCACAGAGAAACCCAAATGTGTACATCTTGGCCAGCTAATCCATGATGACACTTGAACAAAATATTTCCCAATGGGCTATTCCATTTAAAATCCACACTACCCCTGTGGAAGATTCTGGCAATATCTTCCAACAGGGGGAATATGTGTTACAAATGGAATGAACACATTAAGCAGCTCCATTTGAATATCGTACACCCTTCACAGTGGGAGGGTGAGTTTCAAATGGAGCTGCCTAATGTGGTTATTTCGTTTGAAATGCATACTCTACGAAAGATATTTCCAAAATTCTTCCACAGGGGTAGTGTGGATTTTAAATGGAATAGCCCAATATAATATGATTATTAATGCAATTAAGATTATTATATATTCATATTACACAGTAACAAATATAAAATATTTTAAATTTGCACTCGAAATGAGGTATTTAATCTAAGAGTTTCAAACTTTTCTCCCATCAATGGCTAAAAGTAAGGTTGTGAAAATGTGCATTTACAATGATGCTGAAAGACTGAAGAAAATACAAGTTCACATGTGTATGTATGTGTATTAGGCACTTACTTAGTGAGTCAAGGTGGATATTATTCACAAAATATTTACAAATTCATACTTAAATGTGCAGATAGTTGATAATGATTTTAAACGGCAGTTGTGTTGTATCTTGAAAAATTCACCATGAACACTGTTGCTATCATGTTATCATGAAACAAGCGTAGTAGTAACTTTGGCTCAATGGCAGCCACAGTAACTTTTTTCCCAATAATATATCGCACTAACATGTTCATTGATGCTCAATATTTACCATAACAAAAATGTTCTAAAATGAAGATACTATATTACAGTGGGCTAAGTGTCCATATTCGCAGTCGTAGTGCACGTTAGAATATGACCTTTGCTAGGTCAACTGGCTCAAGCTTTCTTTGTACGAACCACTGATCAAAATGATCACAACACAAAAGCTATGACATATCATAATTCGGAGCAGGTGTATGAGCCCAGGCTTGAACCAGTAACCAATGGTTACAAATGTGTACTACCGCAGCGAATACATTACACTCAACTCTAAAGAGCTATTCCAGTTGAACTCCATACACCACCTATGCCAGACATTACTTAAATCTCCCACACAGGGGGTATGTAGTCACCCATTCAGGTAACCCATTTGAAATTCACATTCCCTGTGTGGAAGATTAAGGTCCTGTCTTGCTCTTCTATAGGGAGAATGGATTTCAACTACAATAGACCAATGTTATGGTTGTCAAATATTCTGATATGTGCAACTGGTAAGTTCAGTTATGGGGTTGGAGATCAACCCCCCCCTCAATTGAACAAACAAAATGTTTCTAGCCCCCTCAAATCAAGCCAAAATACCCTCAAATAGAAGCAAATTATACAACAGCTTAGTTTTATGTAAATAGACACTTACTGGTAAGAAAACACCATCAACAAAATAAGTTATCCACATCTACAAAGAAAGGCCAAAGGTTTTGTACAAAATATAATATTATTCTCTGTTAATACTGTTTTAAAGCAAGGAATGGTGAGTGCCTTGCTTTATCAAGACTACCTTGTGTACCTTGTAAAGGGACTCTCAAAGATCTGTCGAGGACCAAACAAATCTGTAATATTTTCTGAATTTGCTATGGTTAACAAATTGGAAACATATGCTAGAACAATTTTCTTTTTAGAAATATAAACAAAATATGAAGAAAATGAAAAGGTTACATCCATCTTCAAATTGCATCCCTATTGGATTTGCACACAGTTTATTATGCCTCGGCATAAAAGAATTAAGATTTGCCTTGAAGAAAGTCTAGTGAATTGCAGACAGAAAGCTACCCAAAAGGTGAGCTATTTTACTGCTGTAGAGAAACAAGATTTGTTTAATATAAGATTTGCCTTCCTTGATAAGAAAACTCAGTTTCTAGCTTATTCATTGTAGAAGCTTTTATAGTTACTACATTAGTAAGTATTATAAAAGTACAAAAAAAGACATGTATGGGGAATAATGTAGTTTGGGATTGTCGGATCTGTGAATGCCCCTTTAAAAGAGTGGATCTGTGAATGCCCCTTGAAAAGGTTGATATGTAAATTACACCCCACCCTGAATGTGTGATCAGAAGTTGGCTTCTTATCAGATATAAAAATATATGTACATTATGTACAGTCTAACAAATGCTTATACCATTCGAGTAAAGGTGGCCCATACAGGCAGCCGCCATATTGTCACCGTTATATCCTTAAACTTAGATAAGTGGCACATAAAGGCAGCCATATTGTCATAATTATATTGTTAAACTTAGTTACTCTCTGGGGTTATAAGTTATAAATACAGTAAAATGATGAAACTATAACTGCTGGCACTTGAATATATGGCTTTTTCCACACATTTTGATATCAATGAATAACATTTTTGTCTTAAATTTGGAATTGATTTTGAAACAAATAATAACCTGAACAACTTACCAAAATGACTAAACTTGGCATGAACAGTTGTAATAGGCGGGGATTTGCCATTTGGTCTAATACCATTTGGTCTAATATCCATTTTGTCTACATCCATTTGGTCTAAACCCATTAGGTATATATCCACTACGTCCAATAATCATTTGGTCCTTTATTCATTTGGTCCGATAACCATTTGATCCGATAACCATTTAGTCTAATAACCAATAAGTCTAAAACCATTTAGTCTAACAACCATTTAGTCTAATACTCATTTGGTCTATAACCAATAGGTCTAATAGCCATTTGGTCTAATACCCATTTGGTCTACACATCATTTAGTCGTACAAGCATCAAGGTTATTAATAAATAGACGAAATGGTATTAGACTAACTGGTTATTAGACCATACGAGTATTAGACCTAACGGTTATTAGACCAAACGGTTATTAGACCAAATGGTTATTAATGAAATATTAGACCAAATGGTTATTAGACTATATGGTTAGTAGACATACCGGTTATTAGACCAAACAATATTAGACTAAATGGACATTAGACTATATGATCATTAGACTAACTGGCAATTAGCCTTTCTGGTAATAGACCAATTGAATATAGACTAAACGAGAATTAGAAGAAATGGTATTAGACCAAATGGCAATAGACCTAATAGGCTATTCAGTTGAAATCCATACACCCCCTATGGAAGACATGACCTTAAACTTTTACATAAGGGGTGTAGATTTTAATTCGGGTAACACCATTTAAAATGTACACTCCCTATGGAAGATTTTAATCTTTACTAGTGGTAACGAAAAAGTCATGTCTTCCATAGAGGGTGTAGGGGTTTCAACTAGGTGATACTTTTACTTTCAATGCTCAAATTTAAAACCATGTCAATCTGTCAATCATATGACATCAGTGAGTGATAAAACGATATCACAGCATCTGTTAAGACACTAGTCGAGCTAGTGAAAATGTTCCAGGTGAGCGAAAAATAGTATAGTTAACTTTAAAAACTCTTTATATAGTTATGTTAAATCTTGCTTCAAATGCTTACAACTCAATTTAAGATCCTATCTGCAATAGCTGCCCTTCATACATTTGACAATGTCTTCATTTTAAACTGCAAAGTAATGACACTGGCAGAAATAGGACACTTGGCAGCTATTGCCAATAGAGTATCTCACACTAACTAAAATGCTTACATGAAAGTAACACATCATTTCTTAGTCACACACTGATAGAGAGCATTTATAAGAGCTTCACTTTTGAATTTGGCAGTAGTAACACCACAAGAGCTATTCCTTACTCAATCTTGCATATAATGATAATTTATAATCAAATCTTGTTTAACTTTATTAGTACAGTTTTACATCAAAATATAACTTACGTCAGTAAAACTTGTTCTGACATAACAATTTTTAAAATGCATTTGCAATTTATTTAAAACATGTCTACAACCAAGTCTCAAATTTAAATGAGAGTGTTATAATTACAGCTCGATTTAGTATCAGCAAGTTAAGTCTGATTTTCAAAAATAATTCGACAAAGTACTTTTCGTTGTAAAAGTGTCACATACTCCTATCTACTTGGAAATTCTAACACACACACAATCAAGGCTGACAATGGCAGAATAATGAAATTATTTTACTGTTGATGTCAAGATAGAGAAAGCTGCTCTGATGTTACAATATATACTATGATCAGCTAGTAATAGGCGAGAATTATTTGTTTTTTGTTACTGTGTGAGTCAATAATGTCACAAAATCACCCATCAGTCATGCAGTATGCAAAGCACAGTTCGCATAGCCATAGGTGCTGCGTCCACTATTCTATCGCCCACCTGAGTGTACGCTATTCTATATCAGTCCACAATGTTTATGAGTCCCGTCTATTACGAGCTGATGAGAGTATAAAATCTTTTAGCAGACTTCACCTTACACAGGGATATACAATCATTTAATTTCAACAAACAAAACGTAAGACTGTTAATAAATTTCAAGTCCCAACTTACGCTCACATAAATACACATAAGCGTGTGTCAGTCACGCATTATGTAACACACAGCTTGTGTAAGTGCTGCACCCATTAAATATCAATACACAATGTTGTGAGTCTCATTTTTTCTCCAATTATAAGCCAAACAAACTTTGGAGCACTCACACGTACATAAACAGCATGATTCCATCTTGTATTTAGTACTGATTTTGCTGGCAAAATGACTTTATATCCATGAGAAGCCTCTATGGCTGGCTGCTATAATTATACCCTTTGATTCTTATGGGAAAACAATTACGTACAGCCACAATGACAATGTGACTTTCATCTTTTATCATTTATTTGCATGAGAATTGTCTCTTCTCTCTATGAGAGTAATAACTACTCTCATAGAGAGAAATTATTTCAATGACCGTTTTAAATGTACAATTCAATGGATGAGTAAGTGCTGCTGCATGTGTTCATTCGAGTCCAATTTCCCAACAATAGTCAATGTAGGTAACCTGCAAAGCATGTATACTGCTAGGCAGGGCAGAAAACATCATTCTATCTTGAAGTCTTCACTCTGCAGTAATATGACACATTTGATTGTGATTTGCATATATAGTATTCCTCCTCCTCACTTTCGCCTACCAGTCCTCAGTCTCAGACTCCTCATCATTGTTATCAGGTTGATCCTTGCGTTTCTTGTTCTTCTTGCCAACAATCTGCATGAGATCCTTAGACATGTAATAGGGTTTCTCTGGTGAGCCATCATGTCGCTCAGAATCCTCCACTGAAATATTGAAATGAATAGATGGTTAATGTAAATTGAATTCTTATCCAGCGAATGTGGTTCACTTCTTCAAACTGATGTCTTCTCACTTTCATCAAATGGCATCTCTGCATATTCAAGAGCATTTTGATTATGCATTCCAGAGCGTTTTGATTATGCACCCAAGAGAGTTTTGATTTAATATGCTGCCTTTACATGCAAGTTTATTATGCTCCGATTCCAAGAACGGCTCATGTGATTCGGGGCTATACACCGAAAACATGCAGTGACATCACTACCTAACTTGAAGTGAGAAGAACTATATTGATGCATAACAGATCATTCTGGATTATGATTAGTGCCCAAATATTTTCCAACTCTCAAGTCCATTATACCTAAAACATACAGTGACATCACTACCAATCTTGAGGTGAGAAGAACTATAGGGTCCACAACTTATAAGTTCCCCCTTAAATACTTTTGAAAATGTTTCAAAAACTATTTGACAAAATGCACACCTGTAAAAAGGTATGGGTACATGTAGCTTTATTTGTTTTACACATATGGACCAAATTATAGCATCACTTGTCATTGCATTCAATCACAATGGTTCATTATGTAAAAAAGAGACCATTTTAAACAGTATTAAATATATCCATGCATAACAGATCATTCTAGATTATGATTAGTGCCCAGATATTTTCAACTCTTGAATTGTAAAGTCAGTAGTTTGGAATGTAGCACTCATGGGGCTGAGACATGGACACTTCAGAAAGTAAATGTGAGGAGATTGTGAGATTTATGAGAGACGTGTTAAATGGAAAGATAGAACGATGGAGACCAAGAGCAATGGGAATATAAATGGGAATGCTTGATGAACCAAATGACAAGAAGTCATATGTGGAGCTGAAAAGCTGAAGACATAGGAGAATGGCATAGATGGGAGACACAGACCTACCTAAGGCAGAACCAGGGGCGTAGCAAGGTCATCAGGGGCCCATGGACACGGAGCAATACGGGCCCTTTTAACCAGGGCGGATTTACCTTTTGGGAGCCCTGGGTCAGGCCAAAATTTAGAGACCCCAAACTCAAGTCAGTGGCCAAGTTTTGGTTAAATTAAATATAATATATAGAGGGGGACTAACATATTTTGTTCCGATGTTACTGGGACATTTGCACCCAAATTCAATTTCAGACTATTTTAGCTCCAGATGAACATGAATTTTACTATTTGAATGCGCGCGAAGCCTGGAAAATTGTACAATTTTGCCATATTTTGGCCAAAAAACATGCTGTTATTGGGGTTAAAAGAAAGATGCATAGGGCAATTTTTGGGGTCCTGGACCCGGGCCTATCTGGCACAATGGTAAATCCGGCCCTGCTCTCCATTATCAGCCCTTATATTATTTTCACTTTTGTGCTCGGGCCCCCTGAACCCTCAGGGCCCATGGACTTCGTCCACCCTGTCCCCCCCGCTTGCTACGCCCCTGGGCTTAGAACATTGAGCAAGTAAGTCTCTTTTTGTTTAATTTTTGGTGCCATTTGCTTTCTGGTTAAAACTCAACTTTTGTACAAAATAAATGATTAAGTAAATAACACTTGAATCAACTTACAGAATGACAAAAACATGGTGTCGACTGCCATATCGAATACACTGAAGAATCCCCTGGCTATGCAAAACACACCAAGTGATATCACCTGTAGGTATGCAAGAAAAGATATGATGGCGTTGTAATGATGAAAGATATACAAATATGCACAGATAACTTTTATATTATTATGTGCAATTCAAGGGCACAATCAATTACTGGTTATTTAGACTGACAATTGAATACTTAAGTGAAAGACCCCAACTCCACCATTTTACAAAAATGAGTTAGACCCGGCCATTTTATTGCTATTTCTTATACCTAAAATACTCTTATTAATTTCAACCTCATAGGTCTCTGTGTTACATATACAAATTCTGAAGCTCATAGATGCTCCTACACAAAACTGATATATCAAAGATTTCTTTGTAAGTGAACACTTTCACACGTCATTGAGCCAAAAGAGCTACTTTTAGTACAGTATAATTTGAAGTAAATATTTTACTTACAAAACAAAACAAATTGAACTGGTGTTTTTACAGAAATTTAATTGTTCTTGTAAAGACCTTTTAAAACATTCCACATAATTTCTAACTGCGATCAGAATAGTTTTATGATTTAAGCCAATTCAATACCTTGGACCTCTGCAATAGGAAGCGGAACCTAATAATGAATAATGAAAAGCGACCTTATCCATTTTTAGGAAACTAATGAACCAAAATGGGGGGCAACCATCACTCAGAAGACCTGTTACTCAGAAGGCCCACTATTCAGAAAACCCATCACCCAGTGTTTTCATTTAAAATGACCCGCTAAACAGAAGACCCACTAATCAGAAAACCTGTTAATCAGAAGGCCCGCTACTCAGAAAATATTTCTGAGTAGCGGGCCTTCAGATTTACGGTCCCTTTGCAGAATCACACCATCTATTCAGACAACCTGCCACTCAGAAAACCCAGTTCTCAGGGTTAGGGTTATGGCTAGGGTTAGGGCTAAGGTTAGGATTAGTGTTAGGGTTAGGTTAGAGTAAGGGTTAGGGCTAACCCAGTTCTTTCAAATAATTAAAACAGCCCACTAGTCAGAATTCTTAATAGTGGGCATTCTGAGTAGTGGATCTTCTGGGTAACGGATATAGCCCGCTAGCCAGAATACCCGCTAGTCAGAAAAAAATTCTGAGTGGCGGGACTTTAACATAAAATACACCAAAAAGCCCACTATTAAGAAAGTCCATTATTCAGAAGGCCTGCTACTCAGAAAATTCTAACTAGCGGGCCTTCTAAATTACGGCTTTTCTGAATAACGGGTATTCTGACTGCTGGGTCTTCTCAGTGACAGGCTGCACCCATCCAATATCATTAAAGATGTAAGGGCATGTTACTTACAATGATGACAGCCCAATAGTAGTGTAGCTCAGGTACTGGTACTATATCATTGATGAATGTAATTTGCATACTGAAGTAGAAGAAGTATGCCACAGTAACTAGACCTACAATGCATAGCGTACCCAACAGCAAAAGAAAATCTGTAATTTTGTTGATAACTGCCACTCTGTTGAGGAAAGAAATTGGAAATAGGTCACAATATTTTATTTATTTATTTATTTATTTATAACATTCGGCCAAAGCCAGGCTAATCCCAATAGTGCTCAGAGGCTACTAAATTCAAGGGACGCCATCCGGATATGACGGGACAGGGATATGGGAAGAGGTCCGATTTTAGATGCAGGAGGAAAACCGGAGCACCCGGAGAAAAACCTGCGAGGACGAGCATGGATCGGCAACCAAACTCACATGTGGCGCCGCGGGGAATTGAACCCGGGCCACAGTGGTGAGAAGCGAGTGAGAAGACCACTACACTAACCCGTCCTTGCACATGGATATTCAATAAATGTGACATGGTCTGATTCACTCCAACCAAAGTAATACATTTGTAAATTGAGACGACAATTGTGCCTGTTAACATTGGTAGCAGTTGCATGCCTTGGTCAAATTGAGACAAATAATATTCTATTAAAACTTGTTGTGGTGCAAATTTGTTACTGTATCATACATAAAGGCCTACTCCTATCATCTTCTTGTTTGTGTCATTTTTGGGAACATTCTGAGGTTTTTTAAAGATGTGAGGTTGCTCAATAAAAGAATAATGTGGATTTAGGTCTTGATGACAGTCACAGTTCCAACTTATTTTGTGTTGTTGAATCATCTAAACATGAAACACTTAGTAAAAGCACAAATGACAGGCAAAATTAAGCCCTTTTCATACCTTATAATGTTCCTCATCAGTAAGAAGAATGCATCCTTCGCTGATGTACAGAAGTTTTTGCCATAAATTGCAACCTGTATTATGAGAAAACATACATTAAAACATCTTGAGTCATTAACTTTAATAATTCAGGGTGATATAGGCTAGGCCATGCTTGTAATTGGTACCTTCCTGCCATTGATGAGGTAAATATCAATATCGAAAGGGAGGTCAAGAAGGACATCACATGATTATAAAATAATAATAACAAAATAATCATATGATACCCTACTTGACCTCAACTTTGTTGTATTATAGTATACAAATATGAACTGTCTATGTGTGTGATGGTCAAAATATAAACACAAGGTGAAAGATGGCTTGTTCCATTTCACAAGCCGGAACGGCGAGTGGAATGGAACAAAATCTATCTTTCACCGAGTGATTTTATTTCAACCATTACACAAATGTAAGACATTTAATATGTTTTGTATCACTCATACATAAATTCTATTATATACTTAAAAATACTATTATTTCAGGTTGGAAATACATTTTTTATCAACATAACACTAATTTTTGCTGTGACATACTTCATATTTTGAGGTCTACGCCACAACTAAATCAGCGCATGGCCTGACGCACTATGATGGTAAAAACTATCACACAGAGAAGCTAACAGTAAAAATGATAAATGACAATCAACCAATAAAATGTCTAGAATTGATGTATGAGTGATATGATATGTGATATCAATGTGAAATCAATCTTCACCCCATCAACAGCAGCTAGCAAGGTGCCAACTATAGGAATGGTCTAAAGTCACTTAATTTTGACACCCAAAATGTGTCAAGGTTATCAACATTTTGATAGAATATGTAAGTTCAGTTGTGATTTGAAAACATGACCCACTACTGAATTCAACTGTTGTCTTTATATCATTCTGTATACTACAGAACCCTCACATATATGGTATGTGTGCCATTTATGTCATCCTACATTTAGCACATGACCAGTGTGATTGAACTGAAGCAAAGTATTTCTGCGACAAACCCTTTATTATGTGCTCTATAGAAATATGTATACAAACAAAGTAAACATTATACACCTTCAAAGTACAATGAAGGCACTCACCAAAATGTATGCATTCTTATTCAAGAATTTCAGGAATTTTTCCAAGCACCAGAAGCAGCACTGGAGACACGTTATTAAAAACTTGGCTACATTGTTAGTTTTGCCTTTCAATTGTAGCTGAACATATTCTAATAAGACTCGGATGATCTTAACGATGGCGATGATTAATGAACCAAATGCGATGGATCCAAGATGATATCTGTGATGATAAGGGAAACCAAATGACATGTAGATGGTTAATAGGTTAATAACTGAGTATTACTTGTTGACAGTGAAATTTTACAATAAAATGCACATATACTGAGATGTTGATGTTGATGAATGAGAACAATATTTTTATAACAAATTTTTCATGTTCGAAAAATATGAGGAAATATGAATACATCAGCCCGCAAGAAAAAATAATAAATCCTTAGTGATGCAAACACGTCCAAAAGCAATGCGCGTATAATGTGAAGTGTGCGCCAGTGTAATTATACACAAGCAATACATTCCTGGCATATTTCTGATGTTTGACCGGATTGGCTCTCACTATCTAAGAGTGCACAAATTAGGGATCAGCCCTTCTGAATCATTATAAATCTCTCATCATGCTCCACATTTTTTTATTGTGCTTGTGTTTTGGCTCCTTCTCACCAAAATTATTTGGACAGGTTGAAGAAAGTATCACTCATACTTTGTGCTACAAGATGTCTCCAAAAGTTGAAGATTGCCCTTCATATTCTAAGAGACATCAGGATTTTCAGCTGGTTAAAGTTGAGCATGTCTTTGTGATACAAAGATAAGTTTTTGGTTTTAAGATTTTAAACGGTTCTTTTAGTTCTTTGATTCACAGGAGCTTTTAATATAGATGTTTCTAGATTTATACCAATCTACCAGGTATCATTAACAGAAAAAAATGCCTATCAAAATTAAGTGATGGAGCACTTTGATTTGAGCTTTTTCTAAGGCTTTAGCAGGGGTCTCTGAGCTTGGCACACATTTTTAGCACATAATGTTTAAAGCTCCATGTCTGAATGAGACAGGAGAATACAATTAGTCAGTGGGTGAGGGCTTATCAATGTTTTCACTGCTTCAACACACTATTTATCAAAACAATCCAACTGTCAAACACCAAGTAACCCCTTACTGACCTGATTGCCCACCAGAACGATCTCAACAATGGCAAGGCTGGTACATCATTGGATTTATCGTATGCCCAGAAATAGGAAGCAAATGCCCCTGCAAGTGTGACCTGGCCTAGGGCAATGATGAAATTTGATATCCAGAAGAGTCCAAACAAGTTGACAAACTGTAGGTATGTGGTGTATGTTGGTAGACTATAAGACACAAACACACATGTCGCTGTGGTACCATTGGTGTTGTAGGTTGCATTAAATGTCTGGGGGAAAAAAACACTTTGTTAACTATACAAGGTACATAGTACAAATTAAGTTAAGAAAATAGCTGACCAAACTAGTCCTAACCTGAAAAGGAATATGGGTATTTAGTCCATATAAATTATGAAAAGACAAAAACCAAACAACAAAGCAGTCTTTTAGACCAACCCTAAGTGATAATGTCAGCCCACCTATAATCCAGTTCATAGTAAAATTATAGTAGAATGTCACAAAGTATATCACAATCTTTACCAATAAAATGCACTTATAGATCTAACTTTGCAGTATTTACTAATAAAACACCCTTTGCATGGATGGCACCATCTTGGATTTGAACCTGCAAGCAAACCTGAAATGAGTCCTAATTTGCGATTTTGACCCCATTTGTAAGCTTTTTTCATTGAAAATACCTGAGCCAATATGGTAATATACACAATTTCATGTCTGTATTGGGCTATTCCAGTTGAAATCCATACACCAAAATGGAAGCCATGATCTTAATCTCTCAAACAGGATATGTAGATTTCAAATGGGTTCACCCATGTATGTAACTCATTTGAAATTCACACTCTCTGTGTGGAAGATTAAGGTCATGTCTTCCAAAGGGGGGTGTATGGATTTCAATTGGAATACCCATTTACAAAGTTACTAATACTAACCTCATATACACATTCTGTGCCATTTTCAATTGCGAAATCTGGCGGTGCATTGTATACCTCATACCTCACTTCATGAGATGTGGCTAGATAGCTGAAGAATATTTGGTTAAGGACAATTATTGACTGCTTTTTGATATGTAGAACAATTGGTCAATAACACTCACTTTTTTGATCTGAATCATTTAAGCAAACTACTCTTGTCATAAAAGGTGTACTTTCCTATACTGATTAACAATGTGAGCATTGTCTAGGCCAAACAAAAAACCTTTTGACCATATTTTTCAACAAAAAAAGAAAAGAAATGCAAGCAGTGAGCCTTATATCTATTTCTGATGCAAAAAAACCACTTTTAGTGGCTCATATAGTCTCTGTATCAAACTGTCAGTGGCATTAGTATGTAGTCACTCAAACACACTCCCTCTCCTTCAAACACTCTCTCACGCCCTCTCCCTAAAACACCCCACCCCTTCAAACATTCTCCCTCACCCTCAAACACATTCATACTCCCTCACGCTCAAACATATTCTCACTCCCCCAAACATACCCCCTCCCCCTCAAACACACTGTCACCCCCTTAAATGCACTCCTCTCCATTAAGCACACACCATCTCCCTCAAACACACTCCCTCTCCCTCAAACTCACTCCATCTCCTCAAACACTCTCTCACTCCTCCCTCTGAAGCCCCCGCTATCTCAAGTTCCTGCCTGGTGATTACTCTGTATAGTAAAAGGATACACTGCTATGATAGCCCATAATGAATATATGATGACTTGTAGGAAGAATGGTATGATGGGGAAGAATAATGTTGACATCATATTGCCTACAGCCCTGGAATAAAACAAGACACAACACTGGTTGGTTATTCAAGATAGGAAGGAATACAGATGGGCTGTACCGGTTGAAATCCATGCACTCCCTATGGAAGACATGACCTTACAGGAGATGTAGATTTCAAATTTTCCCAGCCATGTGTGGGAGATTAAGGTCATATCTTCCATAAGGTGTGTATGAATTTCATCTGGAATAGCCCGAAGCAAGAACAGACAGATGAATTTAGAATGCTTTGACCTTTGGGTCTGAAGAATTTTAATAAATTTATAACTACAATCTTGGAAATAATTGAATACCTGAGTGGAAGAAGGGCCCAACTCCATTTTACCAAAATAAGTTTATCATATTTTAAAAGACCTGTACCGTTGCCATTGCAACATATATCATTTCAAATGTATGTTATAATGTATGTTCATGTATCAGTACTCAAGGTCCCCTCAAGATAAAAACAGTGTTGGTGGAGTTGGGCCCTTCTTCCACTCAGGTATTCAATTGTTCGAAAGCCTTATTGGAAATGGTCTCCCTTCTACCCCACACAATGTTGGCATGCCCAATATGCTCATCTTCACTGTATCTTCTCCCAACATTGTTTGGTGGGGAAAGGGGAGGGGGCATGCTTAAGATGAACATGAAGATAACACTATATTATAATTCTTAGTTTCCAGTTTCTGAACATTAGAGTGGGTGTTCGAACACATTTTTTCCGGGATTGTAGTTACCAAAAGTATTTGACAAAATATACAGGTTGCTGGTGCATACAATCCATGCAATTGTCTTTAAAATCAATGTCACATTCTTCACTTCAGGCTAAAATTTGAACTTTTTTTAAACCTTGTGCATTGAGCTCTTCTAATTGATATCCACATATATATGTATATATGTTTCAAATAGACAATTAGATACCTTAAATTTGAAATACTCACTCCAGTCGTTAAAGATTAAGGTAAAACTATATAGGAGTATGTGTTTCAAAATAACTAACCCAAATGGATTCCATTTGAAAAAGATACTCCCTCTGCAGGAGACTTTTCCTAAATCTTCCACAGGGGTATGCTAGGGTATTTTTGTATTACTGGTAGGTCAGAAACAAACATGCACTAACCATCATAGTTTGTTAGGTCCCTTGGATACATGGCGAAACAACACAAAAGTACTCAATTTGCTCTTTCGCAAGCAACGTGCAAATATGATCCGAGTCCATGGTCAATTCAATGGCAACGATACATATTCATGATAGTAATATTTTAATAATGATTTCAAATGTGCAGAATGTTACATACTTATCCCAAAAGTATAAACCCAACTTAGAGCTGCCAACACTTTTCAGTATTCTCAACACTTCAAAGCAATCATTTAAATACAAACTCGGTATTTTAACACTTTCATGTACAAATGAATTAAGGGGCATTTTGTGATCCACAGCCTCATCCTCAACTTTTCTTTTAAAAAGTCGAGATTATTATACCTCAGGAAAGCTATGGCTACATAATGTCCATGTAAAAAAAATTGCAGATTAATTCATTTAGCAAAAATATTGTAATTTGAATTATGTTCTGCAAAATTACATCAATGTGGCCTATGGAACAATGTTATACACATAAATCATGCATAACTCGCAAATGCAAAATCGGAATCAACTGAAATTTTGGAAATAAGCTTTTTTTGTGGATACCTACTGAAAAATAGCATAAAAAGAGGATGCTAGAATCACAAAATACTCCTTTAACAGTGTTCTTAAGCATTTTAAGTATTCCTCAGTATTTTTGTCAGTATTCTTTGTAAAATCAATATTATTGTGGTATTATCTATATTTTTACTTGAATTGTTCAAGGCAGCTTTATGGTTTCCTATATTCGCTGTTACAAACAGTTACACATTAACTTGATTAAAGCCTATGGGTAAAAAAAAACCATTTTCGCTGGCTTTTAAATTTGAAAAGAGAGAAAATGTAAACCTCACAAAAATTTCCCCAAATACAATGAAGTTGGCAGCTCTGCCAGCTCAAAAGAATAATACCAGAGAAAAATATTACTGAGTGCATGAGTGGTTATAATATATCTCACTTGCTAGCTTCTGCTATGAGTTGTACAGCCAGGCGGATTCTATTACAGAGGCATAATGTCACCAGTAGTATGACCAAAAATATGACGAGGAGTATAATACCTACAAAACAGAGGAGGAAAGAACATACAAACAAACAAACAACATAAAAGTACATTTATTATTGTTAACCATGCTTTAAGGTTATTGATATGTTTTGAGCCATTCATTTATATGTATGGGAACGATGGATATACAAACATGCACTGAACAGCTTCATGCGCATGCACACCCGCCGCATTATGTATATTTCCTAGGACCTGAAAAATGATGAAAACCAAATTCCGTAATATCCTAGCTGTTTGTTAATATCATTTCAAGTCCCCACAATATTGGTATAGCAAACAAAGTCATATGAAGGCTATTGGAAATAATATTTTGCAGACAGGGGGTATAGGACCTGCCAATTCTGACACATTAAAATGAAGTACTATCTTCTGAGGATCGAAATTTAGGTCCCTGTATCGCTTGCTGTCTCGTTATATCAGTGTGAAGTTCATTTAAAGTCTTCAAAAGTATCGGCAAACATTAGACACACTTATTCTGTATTAATGTTTTGGTGAAAGTATTGTTACAGCCTTTGCTAGCAGTTTTCATGCATTTATATTAAAACTTACAATGACGAGCTATCAACATACATATCAAGCATCAAGTTACACAATCTAAATGCACAATTCTCTTCACCTTTCTTATAATTCATTTGCCACTATTGTACTCACCAAATGTCAGCCATGTCTTTTGTAACCTCAGAAAATCACTCAATGTCGCAAGGAATGCAAACGTTGGATCTGACACTCTCATATCCTCCAAATCAAAATACTGCTTGTAACAAAAATACATGCCTACAGGGAAAATATGTCATTGAACAGGTCATCAGTGATAGGTAAACATAATATGGCATAGCCAGCGGCTCATCCACTGGTATTTTGAACAGGCAATGCAGGGCAAACTAAAAGGATGGCCTGAAAAATCCAAATTTTTATCAATCTTTAGTATCATGTTTATTTATCAAATCAGTGAAAATCTTAAATATAAATGCTGACATTCAGGCCAGAGCCAGCTTTTGACTTTTTGACTCCCTTCATATTAATTCAGTAGTGTGATAAGACTCAATATATAATGTGATTAATAACCATGTTTAGCAGACAACTTACCAACTCCCAGTACGCCATAGATTAAGAATATGCTTCCCCATACCATAGGCCCAGCTATCCACCTCATAAGGATAATCCAAATCAGAGACAAAGCCATTCCTATAGCTAAACCACTGTATAGAAGCAACAACACATTAACACAATGTTGTGATGAATAATACAAATGAAGAGATCGCATACATTAAACCTAGCTGTCTCATTTGGTGCATCAACATGCCCCATATGTACACCCAAGAAACCACACTAAGCCAATGCAGCACAAGCTGAACTTCAAAGCTAGTGCTGGTGACTCGAGGTAGAGACTATAGATGTTACCATAAGTTTGTAGGGGTGCGAATAATGTATTTGTAATATTCTGAAGTTATGATAACGTTTTATAGATGTTTTTAGCACCCCAGTATATGATGCAATGCAGATATAATGGTGCTTTACCAATTAATACTTTACGTTTTATTATACCTCCCAAATTATGAGTATACACATGAGCCAAATTGTAAGACATTTTTCATTATTTATTTATTCATTACTTACATCAGGATAAGCCACCATGATGAAATGAAATCCTGGTACAAGAATTCAAGGAAACCTCTTAAATCCAAAAAGGTATTCACAACCCTGCAACAAAGCATATCAAATCAAATCAAATCAGATCAGATTGGATTAGATCAATCAATTTATCAATTCAAAAATAGAAATGACAGAAGCTTTATCATTCAGCAGACAACTACATTTCATTGGTTGTTTAGCAAAATAATATGATTCTGTATCGTTCAGTTTTCATATAATTACCATACAATAATAATATAGCCATATTTCCAAGCTGTTAATCAGCACAGGCGATCAACAGGTCTGCATACACGTGTGCTGATTGCGTAAGTGGAAGAGAGGCAATTACGTGCTACCTCGCATCGCGCCCTAACTGTGTGTTGTGCGTTAGCAATGGCACGCTGTATTACATAGCCCTGGCAGTAGTCGCATGACTAAAAACTGTAAAAGCATGCATGGAAGAGTTTGGAGCACAGCTTGATAATGTTAGGACTGTGGTGTTATTTATTTGTTTATCTTAAATTCATGTCTACTGAATGAGAAATTGTTCATGCAATCCGAAAAATATCACTGGTTTGAGGTCGTCCTCAAACCAGTGATATTTTTCATATTGGATGAACAAACAGGGGGGTAACAAATTTAATCTTGGATCTGAATAATCAGCAAATATGTACATACATTTATTACACACATCAGTCAGAAACTTTGAGTGTGCATCATTAACTGAAATTCAGATAAGAATAAGAATTGACTAATTTCCATTGCAAAAATGTGTTTTTTCCTTGCATGAATAATCAAAGAAGTTACAGCACTTTTAATTAATGCATTTCTGAAAGTGCACAGTCATGTTAAAGTTTGTTAACATCCTGTTGTTTTTGTAGGCATTGGGATCAAAATTTGTGGTCCTTCTTCCTACACACAGAGCCACTGGGACTTTTATCACTCAAACAATTACACAAATCTGAAGGGGTGTCACATGTTTTAAGCAAGCTTTACTGCTTGATGGATACAATATGTGACACAGTCTGATCAAATCAGACCAAATCTGGCAATAATGAAATTGGCAAATAAGCAAAAATAGTGAATTAAAACAAAACCAAAAATGGTCATATAAAAGGTTTATTACTTTACCATGTTAACAACTAATAAGGGACGCAGAGATTTCAACATAGGTACAGAGTAAGTTAGAATGGATAATAACTCAATTTTCAAAATTTCTGACTTGGTCTGTCATAGTGGATCAAGTCACATATAAAACTTGAGAATCTTCTTGCAATCTTATTGGTTCTTGCCCTTGTGATATGACACAATATCACACCCCTTATCATGTGCATGTCGACACGATATTCGTACACGCTATTTGAACCAATCGGAGGTTCATAGCAACAACAGGACTGATCGATTCTAAAATTTGGTATACTTAATATATTTATTTGAATTGAAGTGTTTCAGAATGAAAATTAAGGTATTGTTTTAAGCTGCTGTCTTGCACCTACATGTAACGTCTCATATAACATGCAAAATCATTATTTTTGGTGTTTTACTTAAAATAATGATGTTGCCCGTGTTATATGAGATGATAGATGCACTCCAACAACTAAAAACAATACCTTTATTCTCTACATTTTAACACTTACCTTTGAAAAGTTCTTTCTATGTCGGTAGTAGTGATATTAATTTCATTGACAGTATCACTTGTTGCAATGTAACCTGTTACTTCTTCAAAGATTTCAGCGACACTGGATTCATTTGAAACAAGGAATCCTGGGATACATCTCTCAAACACTGCAAATAAGAAAATTACAACAACAAAAATTACCAAATTTGATATAATTCCAATAGTGACTTTAATAAATTAACTTTCAACACATAATTAGAAGCTTAAATAATACTGCAAGTCATGGCACATATCCAAAAGGTGAGGTCAATCAACAAAATTATATGATTAAAGTGGTTTTCCAAGTAAAGTGTTGGAAAACCACTTTAATCACCTACTTTGTGTGCGTGCTGACGTAGCAACCTTGTCTTCTAACATAATTATAAATCATAGGCATGGGGATGTGTCCAACTCCTTCCTCCCTCCCCCACTTTTTTGCGGAAAAATGTTCTATTTTTTGTTCTATTTTCTTTCTGTTCTATTGTTTTGTGGCCTGTTCAAGGGACCATATCTCTTTTACCATATTTCACACATGCACCATGAAATCCTAACTTAGCCATGAGCAAATATTACAAACAGATTTGTAATTACTTTAATATTTGACTTAGATTTTCTCTAACTTTATGCTTCTGATGTATATGTGTTACTTTTTGTATTATTATTTAGCAATACCAATTACCATAACCTAATATTCTATGAACTTTGGTTATGGTGGCCATGCAATTAATTTGTTATGCTTTGCCAATTTTCACTTGTCTTCATTTCATATTTTGCCTACATTGACCTATACACAAAAGGAATATATTTGTGATTTGTTATTTTCATGGTAGCTGCTTGGAACAAAAAAGTGTGAAAAAATGTAGTGTGAAAATTTCCACATTTACAGTGCATGGACTACCTGATTTCCCCCTAAATTCAGACACATGTGATCATTGACCTGAGTGAACAGCTTTCAGCTCTGGCACAGGTCACTAGTCAGTCAATACATACTTTTATATAGTGTTTTCAGTTTGGTTTCAAGGACTTGGGCAAATCCCAGGTTGAACCCATTCAAGCATATCTCCATACACAGTGAACTATTTTGTTTGAAATGCCACAATAATTGTTATCAAATTGTTTTATACTTGGAACTGTTCAAATCCAGACATGATACTGACCCTTTGTAAAAAACTAAGAAAACGGAAAAAAATACGGGAAAAGGCATAAAACAGGGTTAAAAAACCAAAATCAGACTGAAAATAAACGAAAACACATAAATATTGGCTATAAAAAGTAGGAATTCTCATTTAAATATGGAAAATATGCCTGCAAATCAGAAATTCACAATCTATTTATAGCTACCCAAATTCTGAACATATCAACAGCTATTGCATGCTTGGATGGTTGTTTTCTTTTGAGTCAGATATATGTGACACGATCTGGTCCATGGAGGCCAAAAGTGGGAAATTTGAAATTGAGATAAAGGAAAAAATATGAAGTAAAAGCGAAAAACAAAACCATAAGTGAAAAAAAAATGTTTATTTCTTAGATTTGGAAAAAATATTGGAATTATAGAAAATATCAGAAGAGTTCAAAAATATAGGACAAATAGGAAATATAGGGCCTGAGTTTGTTGTATTAACTCTCTTCAAGCGGGAGTCGACTGCAGACGACAAGTTTCAATTTTTTTTTTTTTTTATTCAAAAATTTCAGAAATGTAACTTTTCATGACAATATTTGGAATCAAAATGAAAAATGCATTAAAATGAGTACAAACAAGCCTAGTATTGATTCAGTAGTTTTTAAGATAGCTCTTGATATTTTGAGAAAATGTTTCAAAACTTCAACTTTTTTCCGTTGAAGCGCATGGCTAGCACGCAGAGCATTAATAACTGTACATGTTTACAGCAAGAATACTCACATGGTTCACTTTTTAAGTAATATGCTGCACACCTTTTGTCTTCAAAGATTTTATCCAAGTTATTCTGAAATAAAACATGCAATGTCAACATAACACATAGAATTAGACATCTATACTTTTAGAACATTTCAACATAATTATTGGCAGAATACCAACAGACATTTTGTTCTCTTTTATATGCCACAGGCATGTATTAAAGGAGGATTTCATGATCCTAACATCCTATTTTTATGACATTTTTCAGTTGATATCCATGAAAACAGCTTATTCCCAAAATTTCAGTTGATTCCGATTTTGCGTTTGCGAGTTATGCATGAATATGTGTATTACACTGCTCCATAGGCCAGTGTTGTAATTTCGTTCTGGTATACCAGAATGAAATTCAAATTTGACGATATCTTTGCTAAACTAATTAATCTGCAAGAATTTTTTTGTACATAAACATTATGTATGTAGCCAGAGGTTTCCAGTGGTATAAAAATCTCAACTTTTTTTTGAAAAAAGTGGATGGATGAGGCAGTGGATTACGAAATGCCCTTTTAATAAACACTTTCCTAAAAGTCACTTGAAGTTGTCTAATAAATCAGTGCTATTTTTCAAATAAACCCATAGCCGAGGATGTATCCCCTGGCTTCATGTCTGTTAGGATATAGGATAACAGTATGAAAATTCTCTTTAAAGCCTCCACGATCCACTTTTAGTCTACTTTCTACACTGTTAGTCCCTCATTCCATACACAAGTTTCTGCTATGCAATCTGACTAAAAATGGACAGTTTCTGTTTGCAGTGTATACTTATAGGACCATCCACCTTTTTGCATTAATGTTTTGATGGATCCCAATGTGTGAATATATTGTATCAACACATAATAATGATAAAATTGGATGCTTTACACCCAATATTAATGATCTCGCTATATGTCCAATATGTCAAACCTCATAGCTCGACCAATGAATAAATATGGGCTCAACCAATCCAATTTTATATTAATGTATACTCACAAAATAAGGACTAACAGGATCTGTATATTCTGCCTTGGGATCAAAAGCATATTCACACATCATCTTATCCCACTCTGAATCCGGTATATCAAGCCCCACTTGATCTGGTAATCCTGCATCTGCAGCTGCCTCACCAAGACGGTCTAACAGAAGCAGTGTGAATGGTGCAAAGGTCTCCCGCGGACATCTCTCTAAACATATCTGTGGTGAGGATGAAATAACATTTTAATAAAATAACTCCCTTGGCAACTTTGGTTTTTCATCTTCACAACAAAAAACCATGCACTACAGTGTGTCTACTCTGAAGTACAAAGTGTACACAGCGCGTAAACAGTGCGCAGTGCTGCGTCTCTGCTGAGGTATGCGTGCCTTCAACATTACATTACATTACATACATTACATACAAGGCATTTATAGGGCGCCATTTCATAAAGACTACGGCACAATGTGTGTGTCCGTGTCGGTACTTTGTACTTCAGAGTAGACAGACTTTAATAAATGCAGCTTCCTAAAGGGGTGAAATTGGGTTATTCCATATTCTATTTGGAATCCATAAACATACATGGAATACATTACCTTAATTTCCCACACAGGGGTGTAGATTTCAAATGGGGTCTCCTATTCAGGTAATCCCATTTGCAATTCACACTCCCTGTATTGGGGCATGATGTGTTCCATATAGGGGAGTGGAATAGTCCATTCAAATGACTACTAGAACTCAAAATATAGCTATATGACATTCAACATTATACAAATAGAAATTCAAATTACACATTGCAAGTCAAGTGATAATTCAAACTCGAATTTAAACAAATTTTAAGCAAATTATTAGGAGGCTATTACTTTAATGCACAAACTAAATTCAGAAACAATTAATATATATTAATCAGGAAACATGATTCCTTTTACCAAATGTGAAGTATACGCATCCAACACATACATGTATGCACATACCACTGATTGGTTGCTCAGTGCTCATGTGATCTGCTTCGCAAAGTTTGTTTCTATAATTATCTTACAAATATTTTCTTTGCCACTCACTAATCAAAAGCATTGGTGTCAACTGAAAGTGTCATTATATAGCGTGCTGTTTACTTAACATACAATTGGGTGAAAGTAGAGCTGGGAGCTGTGATAGAGTGTAAGCAAGGCAAATGTCTTATCAAATGTGTTATTAAAGTATTTTGCTGCAAGTCTTTGATGAGAGTGTTCTTTCGCGATTTTAACAAGGTGCCTTCCGATTGTGTGCTTTACACATCGAACACATTGTTAATTCTGCCGTCTGCCGCCTTACGTGTCATACGCATTGTGAGTTGCGCATTGTCAACATCGCGGAAGTACACTCTCATCAAAGGTTTACAGCAATTCACTTTAGAGTTATGGCAGGTAGTATATGCATGCAAGTTTCTTAAAATTGTCAAATTCTTTACTTTTTTTTTTCCAAAATACCTACATGCAGCTGTGTCAAAAATGAACACAAAATTTATTGTATATAATACTATAGAGCTTTTGGCAAATGCACACAGCATAGAGGTTTCACACATGTTTAAGTGGAGTCTTCAACACATGGGTGTATCATTTTGAACACCAAAGATTTGTGCAGAGTGAAAGTACAGTCAATTCAGTCCAATGTCACTGGCATGGCACGCACTTGGATCTAGGGTGGTTCTCGCACTATAGCTGGAATGCAGGGACTGCCTTTTGAGCAGAACGAGAGGAATCCGCTCTCTATTGCTCTCCTTAAATCTGATATAGGAGAGTGATTTTTTATCTCTCTTTAGTTGACCATTCTCTCCTTACATTCTATGCTCTAAACAGCTCTCCTTGAAGACTCTGGAAGAGCTATTTAATGCTCTCCTGCAAATTCCAAAAGATAGTCACTGGGAACGTGGGGCTTTGGTAGTATCGCACTTTTGAGAGCGCTTACTCAGGGTGGCAATTACTTGAATCCCTGTCAGGCTATATCACCCAATATGTCTATCTCACAATGCAACCAGTGATGAGTGACACAATTACACTAATAAAAGGCAAAATACATTTTAAATTCCAATCTTAAATATCAATAAGCAATATGCATCAACATATGAAAAAAGAAACTTTTGGCACATTTGTTAACTGACTTTAAAAAACACAAGACATACAGAACTATGAATGTGATCACTGTTGTTAACCCACGCTTTAGAAAGGGTGGGTTTGAAGGGTCCACAAAATGTCTAAAAGGGTGGGTTTAAAAAATTTCTCATTAAAATGCGTGTCCACATATAAAGCGTGGTCACTGATAAAAAGGGTGGGTTTAGAAGTCGACAATTGCAATCTCAAAGCTTACTGTAATTTCTGATTGAATGAAACACAAAAAAAATATTGAAATCCCATTCTGCATGGTCATCTAAAACTTCAATATGTAATTCTCTTTAGATGCAAAGCTGCACCTCCTGGACCACCATAACCACAATATCTATGATCAGTAACCACGCTTAGAAAGGGTGGGTTTCTGAGTTTTGGTATTTAGTATAAAATAAAAAGGGTGGGTTTGAAATAAAAAGGGTGGGTTTGTATCACCACTGCCAACTATGGTGATACATTCCCTCATGCACATATTAACTATTCTTTACTTTTAATATTATAATATAGCTTTAAAAATGAAACTGATAGCAAGAAAAATACAACATTCCAATAAGATAGCTTTAAAAATGAAACGGGTAGCAAAAATGTCAATTAAATATGTGACACAATCTGGTCCATGGAGGCCAAAGGAGGCATTTTTGAAAATTGAGTTACTATACCTTATACAAACATTCGGCCATCATTTAAGGTCTAGCATACTTGGTTCTAAGTTATGAAGTTTTACAATGTCTACTTTCTTTTGTATTTTATTGTGTTTTTACTACACATTTTTGCCTGTATATCTTAATGTCAAATTTGCAGCCTTTGGCCTCCATGGACCAGATCGTGTCACATATAAAGAATATGCAACTATAAATAATACATAAAATAAGATTCAGGGTGTCGCTGTGAACAAATTGCACATTATTGCTTTAATCAGTGTGCTAACTTAATAAACCATAGGCTTTCTTTGTTGTTGAAGGCCTATGCTTAAACAAAGCACTACATTGTTGTAAAACTACTACAACTTAATACTCTGATCAAAAACTTGATTTTGTCCTCATTTTGCTGGATTGAATGAACAAGTTGATGCCCATAACTTCAAATTTGTCAAATGTATTCAGCATAATGTCAAATGTCATAGCAAAATATTAGCATAAATATATATATAGATATATAGATATATTTTCGTGCAAATAGGCAGGCAAGCAAGCATGCAGGTATCATGGCTATCGTGCATACATGTTACCTTCGTTGATGGACAACCAGTTTCATAAACTGTTGCTACATTAAAGCACTCCAGAAGATCAAAATACATGAGGAATGGCTTAGTTCTGTACATGGGAGGCAAAGCAAGTTGAATATATGGTTAATGATCACTATAATCCAAGTTAGTGTTTGTATAACTGGGTTTAACCAGTGTCTTACCTTGGTTGATGGACAGTTAGAAGTAACAATAGTGGTTGTATCGAAGCATTCCAAGAGATCAAAATAAAACAGGAATGGTTTTTGCCTATAACACAGGATAAATGAATGAAGACGTGAAGTGAGAGAATATGTGCGTATAAAGAAGAAATCAAAATACAAATTGCCTAATTAGAAAGTGCTGTTCATGCTAACATATTTACATATGTGAAAATAAGCTTATTGTAATACTGATGTACATTTCTACAGCGTTCAAATCTATCTGCTTATATAAAATATATTGCAAAATAGTGTTAAATCAGGCCGCCATAAATCCGAGCTGGGCCTGAAGTATAAAAAACGGGTCCAATTTTCTTGGAAAAATTGTAAAAACGTGGGTGTACTTTCAAATTTCCAGAGGCACACCCTACCACTATAGACCTTTTTCCCTCTTTCCCATCATGCACTATTCCAGGGGGGGTATGAGTGTCGCAAACTACATCATCTCCCCGGGGGAGTACAGAGTTAAGTTCATTACATTCTGGAATACGGACATTTCGGCTGGTGCCTTCATCACAAAAAAAAGGAATCGATAATCACAATAATGGCGCCCATGAACACTAGTACCTTTCGGGGCAAAAACAACATTTTTATGACTTATGGACATGGTGTCCTCACCCAAAAAAGTTTCCTGCTATTGAACCCTAACTTTGTATACATTTTATAGACCTAATGTTGATAAACTAATGACGGGACACGCCGTGATATTTTGTCGGCATCCGTTTCACTTTTTTTTCGGAGATGAAAATAAAATGTAAACACAATCTCTTACACAGATGTTCTGCGTCGCTCCGTAACTGCATCACTCGTGTATTCAATAATTGCATAATAGTAACATCGATGGCTTTTACGATAATCCGCATATATGGAATCAGTATGCCCATATTAAGACAAAATAATTCCAAAGGTATGGCAAAAGAACATCGGATGCACACGATCTATGAGGTTGATGAACTACGTCATACCCCCCTGGAATAGTGCATTGTGGGATAGAGGGAAAAAGGTCTATAGACTACAATAACCTCATCCCAATGGCTTAGTACAATAGCCTCAATTAAACAATCACAGTGCAAAAATTTGACCTCAAATTGAACCATGTATGAGTTTTTGTACCGAAATTTTTAGAGGTCATTCAATGAATGTGCAAATGTATTGGGGTTAAAGAACTGTGCCCCTGCTGATAGATGAGCATGTTGTGGATTCTAGTTTACGCACACAAACCAAACTTTGCAGAGTTAAATGCTTGATCACAACTGCTCTCTGAAAATCATTAGTATCACCTGAAATTAATATTGTGACCTGCAAAAACAGTACTACATATGGATTGAACATATGGACAATTATTGATATGCAAAGTACACATTTCAAATCAATTGCACTTCACACACATGTCATGGTGTCTCATACAGCCATGGTAAAATGGAATATAATATTAAGCCAATGAAAGTAGATCATTATTAGTTTCCTGCTGGATGTATTAAATATGGGAGGCAGTCATTTTTCATTATTCATTATTTTGGTAAAATTTCATTGCACTGTTTTGAAATGTTTATAGGATTAGGAGGTCATATATAGAGAGAGCAAAACTAAAAAGATGGCAATAGGAAACTAACATTCATATTTCATTAGCCTAATCAAATGCAATGAATTGGCACAATGCCAGTAGTTGTATGCAGGTAGGTTTGAAAGTACGTGCCTGTACATTGTAAGTGCAAGGTCGCTGCATCTCCGAAAGGCCAATGCTGGGACATCTGTGATCATCATGGCTGCCTTTTTTTGGCAAAATTTTGCTAACATATGTTGGACCATCATGTGTATAGTTTTAGTTACATGTAATCCATCCCTTATTCCATGCACAAGGGGCTTTTCCCTCATCCCATCTAGACCTATTAGGCACTCACTGCTAAATGGCCACCCTATTCCATACAGCTCACAGCTGATCAAGTCTCAAGTTAAGTTGAGTCATTGAGTCTTGAGTCATAAAGTTTGAAACTGGATATTTTGGATTTGAGACTCAAGTCCTAATATGTTGAGTTCAGTCTGAGTCGAGTCGTTCAAGTTAAGTAGAGCCATTCAAGTAGAATGAGTCGATGGTTACAAGTCTGTACAGCTCTGCAAAGGAACCTTATAATAATGGGCATGTTTGTACCAATCTGAATGTACTATTACTCTAGCATATTGTAACGATCATTGAACAGTTTTTTAAATTTTGATCAAAATTTATTAAATGTCAGTAATTAATATTGAAGTGCACTAGGTTGTTAGTAACATCCTGTATGTATATGTTTTTAAGTGCCTATATCAGAGACAATATACGGTAACAGAACTAGTGCATGATCCCTTGTGTAATGCACGTAAGCTGCATCTGCATGTTCGACAAAATTTCATGGAATTTCATTTTAAAAGTTCATTGTATTTTTTACCATTAACAAGCTTTGGAATTTGGATCAGTCCCAAATACATCATAACATCACAGATTAATATCAATACATTTTACAATTCAAAATGATCTAAAATTATCAAATTCATGTCCTATGTGTCATCTGCTTGCTTTTTCACACAAAATAAATAAGACACATCAACTATCACTCTTAAAGTGGGTTACTATTTTTGGTGCAGTGGTATATTATGCCAAACAATTCCCGCCTATTTCCTCAGTCAAAATACGAAATCAGGAAAAATTTCCACATTTTACTATTAGGCCCAAATTTTGTTCCTGATTTTTTCCCTAAATTTTTCAGTATCTGCCTGCTATGTTGAAGGTTCGCTATGTCAAAGGTTCGCTTCTGTAATATTTGCTATGTCGAAAATAAAGTTCGCTATGTCAAATATGAAATAAGATTAGCTAGAGTGGGGTTAGGACCATGATATGTTTAGGGTTAGGACTAGGGTTAATAAGGGTTTAAGGGATATAAGAAATACTGGTGCAGCTACTGATTGCAACAAATTTTCAAAAATGGATCTGAATGTTATTAAAATGTTTTACACTCACAGCCTGACATTTTTAAATGTCAGGCTGTGAGTGTAAAAATGTAAAATGTTTTAGTAAAACGTTTTGTATACTTGCTGGGAAATACCTGCTAGTAATAATGCTTTGTGGGATAATAAGGAAATGGTACTGGTGTATAGTCATCCGGACTCATCTTCCAATTCTGTCATACAACACCAATTACAATGTAAACTATATTATGTAAACATGGTGTACTTTACATGTGGTAGGAACTCAAGATATTCTATTGATATTAAATCTGCACATTCTTGGAAAAAGGTTGAATGGAGCGGAATTAAGCAGGTCTAGTTTTGGGGTAATCGTTGGCAATACAGTCTTTGTATTGATAAATTTTTTGTTTTTTAAATGTGTATTTATGTGATTTTGATGTCTCTAATGTCAAATATAATGAAATGAAAAGAGTCTGTAAGCTTAAGACACATCATGTATGAAGTTTGTCTGATTAAGCTTAAGATTGCAGATACAAAAACAGCTGAACATTGTTATCTAGTCTTTATCTGACTAATATAAGACACTGAACAAGGACAACATAAAGGGAATTGGTATGCCAGTTTTGAGTCAACACCAATTTGTCCTGTTTTGATGAATGCATGTTCTTTCCTATTAATATACAACAGGAAAGTGCCTACACCACCTCCACCCAGTATAGTCACACACTTTTTCTTTTGGGGGGATTTTGATTTATATATACTATAAATGGGCACTTTTGTTTTTGGGTTACTTCCACTATGACACAGTCCAAAATGTGTTGTTTACTATGTGAATGAGTCATTTTGGAGGATACTACTATAAACATATGAATGTGTCATACATTTGTACAATTTGCTACTATGTACATTCAGGCCAATTTTTTACACACTGGTGGCATGTGGCACTTGTACCCCATGTTGGAGTACCCCTGACCTGTTTTTTCCATAGTCACATGGTCACATTAGTCTTAAGTCTAATCCATCCCTGATTGTGAAACAATGGGCTATTCCATTAAAACACACACTCCCCCTGTGGAAGATTTTTTAAATATCTTCTACAGGGGGAGAATGAATTTCAGATGGAATGAACACATAGTACATAGGCAGCTCCATTTGAATTTCATACACCCTCTGAGAAAGATTCCACATGAATCTTCCACTGAGGGAGGGTGCCTATGTGTTCATTCCATTTGAAATTCATACTCCCCCCTGTGGAAGATATTTCCAAAAATCTTCCACTGGGGAAGTGTGGGTTTTAAATGGAATAGCCCAATCAGGGCAATTGTGAAAATGAGATATAAGTAGGGAGCAAAACATACTAAAAATGTTCATAATTGCCTCCTTTAATTGGCCAATTCAATCAGAAAATGTCCCTCAATACTTACTCAAAACCTGGTGTTTTTCCACACACATTGCCCTGGTAGTCTGTTGCATAGATGAGTGTCAATGGATCACCTGAGTAGTAAGCTGAACAAAGAACAAACATCAGAGAAATTGTGTTAAAGTATCAACACATTTCTACCTTGTCCAAATTTCAAACTGTCCTAACTAAGATTGAAATAAAGGTAATTTTTATCAAAATAAATCTAAAATGCATGGCCATCAATGTTTTTCAAGTTCCGTATACAGCCTACACCATAAACTATTTGACTATCTGCCATGTGCACCAACTTCGAACTTCAAACTTTCAAATTTTTGCTGCAACAGTACAGTCGGTGCTGCTTTATGGATGTGAAGCCTGGTACATCACCCTAAACTTGCAAAGGGGATTGACGGCTGTTATACCGGAATGCTAAGAACTGTTCTGTATGTGCATTGGAAGGAACATATGACAAACGCAGACCTATATGGAAATGTTCCAAAAATAAGCCACAAGTCATAGAAAGAAGAATCCGGTTTGCAAGCCATTGTTCCCGAAGCGAGAATCCCGCATCAAAAATGGTTCATTGTAATAGCCAAGCATGGGAAGCAGAAATCTGGAAGACCTGACCTGACCTACATAGACATTCTGAAAGATATGACACTGGACTGAAGGCAGCAGACTTCAGGACAGCAATGGAGGACAGAATATTGTAGAAAGCCATCACAGTTTGAGGACATCACTCGAATTAAGCAAGCAAGCAAGCACTAAAATATAATTTAGAAGTGGGATCAGGATCGAATGAAATATTGAGCATCGGGCACCTCATTCTCTGGACTAGTAAAATTGCAATGTGCGACCCCTCCTCCAATGCCTGCATAAGTGTAGGTTGTGGTGAGGACTATAATAACATATGATTTATAAATTTCATGACTCTTGATGAATAAAAAAAAATACATGGCAGTATTGGCACTGAAAAACCTATATGGAAATGCAAATTATTTTCCTACAATTTGGACAAGAATAACTAAGAAGATTTTTAGTTCATTTTTTTTAGTTGTATAATTTAGAAAAATTCACCATTCTCAAAAGCAATAATGTTGAAAATCACTGGACTATGAATTTTTTATTGTGTAAAAATAATACTTTCTTATGGGTACAAGGTCAATTATTGCATTGTTATTTATCAGCCAGGTGCTATACAATGTAAACTGGTTGGATTCTCCTGACATTTCTATTTACATTTTTTAGCAAATATTTCTAAGTTTAATATTTCTTTTGACCTTACCATAGGCGTAGATGAGGGGATGGGGAGAATAAATAATCCCAATATATGACTGGGGGATGGTCCATTACACCCCTCAATGTTATATGTTTTGACCAAATTAACCTCTTTTTTTACCTTCAAAATGACAATTTTTCACAACTATTTGTCCAAATATAATGTCATATTTTACCATTTCAACTTCAAAATTGCACATTTTTAACTCATTCTGTGAGCAAAAGACCCTTCTGTTTCACGTATTTTACACTAATCACCATCCCTCCAATGTCAAAAAGAAATATATGCTGCTGGACCTTACATGTATTATACCTATGGGGGCAATAATAAAAAAGCATGGTTGGTCTAGAATGGGATCAAATATCCATAAAATTATTAGTGTAAATTTTGTACTTCTCCCTAAAATTACACAAAACCTTAACGTCATTATAGATGAGTTGACTTGTGATGTCTGGTAGTATGCGCGTGCATCATAACAATTCCCATTGTTCCGTGCCTGGTAGTATGCGTGTGTATCACATTTTTTCAGGACTTTAACAATGGCTGTATGCAGTTTGCTCAAGCATATCGATACACCAGTCCCTTGCCTTTGTTGATAAATATTGAGGTCAACTCATCTGTAGAATCATTTTTGTTGAAACTTCATTTAAGGAAGCAAAGTATTCTGTAATTTCTATATTTAACATGTGCTGATATGCTAGTATTGGGTTTCTCATTGTTCTAAATCAAACACAGTAGCTTCTAAAACCTCTAAACCACATATAAACCTAATGTGGCAGTGTGTCATCTTTAAGCATGCAGGAATGTCCGCCAGTTCTTTGAGTGAATGCTAGCACTGCCACATTAAGGTGGAAAATGATGCCAATAGTTTCCTTTAAAGCTGCCAGCTTTCATGCTGTCATTTAAGCAAATTAAGTCATACCTAATATATTTTGTAAATTTTCCTAATAAATCTGGATTGCACTTCATGTAATATACCTGTAGTTTGATGAACTTTGAGTTAATTCAGGACATGATTAAATGTGTTATTATTTTGCCACAAAACACTTTAGATGGAGATTGGTGACAATGGAAACCGGAATTACTTCCTGTTCCTGCGCTACCTACCATGTGTTTGCACTTCACACTCAAAGCATTGAAGGATAGATAGATACCAGCATAAACGTTAATCTTTGTTGTTACATTTGCATTATGATGAAAGTTTGAAAGTTTGCTCAAAATATTTGGAAATAAATCTCATTCAGAAACTTACTTTGCAAACTAGCGTCTAGAACCTCCAGACTTCATCAGGCAACTGACCCACTGGACTGGTCATTTATTTCCTAACTTTTCTGTTCCCACTAATAGATAACATATTCAAAGTATTTGCTCATTTGCTAACAATTACTAACAAATTGTTCACCTGAAAGTTTTGGTTGTTGAAGTTTCAATGAAACCTCTGTCCACACCGCAGACACTAGGTTTAATGTATCCAGCTTGACCTCCTTCATTTTTTTAAAAGTTGCCCAAAGTTGCCATGGCAAAAAGACATCCTATATGAGGTGCGGATCCAGAATTTAACAATTAATGGTCAAATAATTGCAAAGATGGGAGGCTACAATTGGTAGTTTGTATCAAGAAAACGGTTGATGTTGCATGATTTGGCATACTTGGGGGAAGCACCCTCTCTGCACAACCATCCAGATCTCACACGAGTCCATGTATTACAACTTACCATATCCACCTAAGCCCACCATACCAATAACAAACACAAAGAACAGCAGACAGCATATTATGTCAGTACAACTCCTGTAAAATATAAGACATTATGAAAAATATTATCAAACTAAAATTTAAAATTGTGCTGAAATATTATAAATAGAAAATACAAACATGATTCAATCTGATCCAATCAGGCCAAAGGGGGCACTTTTGAAATTGGGAGTTAAATGTACGAAGATAATATTGGAGGGGGGACTTCCAAAATAGGGACACCCCTAAAAATTGCCCTAATGCCAAAGGCAGACTTTACACTATAATACGAGTAGACATTAAGGGGCTATTTTGAACAGTTTAACATGAAAAAGTGGTCCCACTGATAATATTTCTTTCTAATTTGGACCTTTCTTCAGAGGGACTTCTTTTTTGGGGGAGGGGGGCACCTCCTGCATACATACCTTATCACTAGTACATTTATTATGAAGTTAGGCCAATATTCTTGAAATGCATTTTATTGCTTTTTGTGTTCCTATTTTTACATGTATTAAAATTAATTTAATTTTACAATTGCCGTTTTTGGCCTCATAATCATTAGGATCACGTTACCCACTTGGCAAATAATAATGACCCATATGTGAAATGTCCATAATTTTACATGGTATTGGTAGTTCAATTCTACATTCATCAGATTTTCTTTTTTTATTTAAACTAACACAAGCAAATAGAGTTAGTTTATAGATTGTAAATTTCATCCATAAATGTCCTTGCAGGGGTTATGTTATGTTACAAGTATGTTAAACCCAAAAAGTAAGCACTATATTATACATTATGTATGAACAAATAAAATAACTTTTCTGTGAACTTTACAATCTGCTGTGTGTGTCTATGTGTACACAGACCTGTACAAGAAAGTACATTTCGTAAACTACAATGTTACCAGTAAGGCAATAAAAAAATAAGGCTCAAAACTCACAAGTGGTTTGAAAACAAAATGAAATGCAATTTTTTTTTTTTGTTTTTATTCCCAACTTAGTATTTTTATGGTATTTTGAGAAAAAAAAATTCCTCATTTCTTTTTTCAAATTGTGCGATTTTATAAATGCGCGCGCGAGCTTTGAGACGAACCTTTTTTTTGCCTAGAGAAATTTGATTATTCTGTCAATAAACATGTAACTTATGAAATGACATGCACATTAATAAACTGTTCTAATGATAATAAAATAGTACTCTCATCTCAATTAAAGGAGTAGCATCCTCTTTTTATGGTATGTTTGAGTAGATATCCACACAAAAAAGTCATTCCCAATTTTGTTTTGTTTAAAACAGAACATAAATACAAATTTGATGATTTTTTTTGCTAAGGAAATGAATCGGCAAGATTTTTTTATTATTTTTTTGGCATACAAACATTATGTAGCCAGAAGTTGAGAAAAGTAGGGAATGAGGCCATTAGTGCCAATCCATCTTGCAATATTGGGTGGGGAGCAATTGGGCCTGAATTGTCAAAAAGTAGCTGAAAAGAACAAAAAATGTGTCATTTTGCCAAAAGTTTGGGGGAACATGCCTGTCTGATTCATGTATGTGTGAATATGATAATAAACCATAACTGAGTGTAACATGGGGAATATGGAACTTGAAAGCAGTAAGTATTGTAAGTAATCATGCATAATTGATTATACCGGAACTTAGAGGGTGTGACAAGGGAAGTAAGAATGGGATGTAATCATGCATAGTTGGTAAACAGGATCTTGGATAAGACAGAAATGATTATGGACATGGGGCTTTTGTTGGAATCATAAATACAGTTATGACAAGTCATCTTCTACTACTATACATACATAAGTGATTAAAAAGGAATAAAATCATCTGACCATCTAGGATGTGAACCTGGGACCTCTAGTTTGTTTGTCACATTCTCTACCACCTAACAACTAAACTTCACCAAACATCAAAAAAGCTCAATTCACAAAGCATCTGCACACAAAGGTATCCCAAGTGATGCGATTACATCAACATGCGAACAGTCATGTGGGCGCAGAAAGCTTGGCCAGCCAAGGTACATGTAGACTTCCATGACCAACTATCCCTGTGCACATGTCTGGCACCCAAGCGGTCTGTGGTTCAACCAGAACCCACTGAAAAAAAGATTTCTGATCTTTTCTTTCTTCCTTCCTTCCCCCTTGCTAAAAACACCTGGGCATTAAGAGTTCACGATACAGCCTTAACGTGTGAATTATCACTTAGAGATCCAATCATATAACAACTCAATGATTTGCTGAACCTCCCTCCTCCCTCATCTAACCCGGCCACAAATTCATCAAGAGGTTGAGATTTTGGCTGTTTTGAATAACATACATGTACACTGACGATTTCCTCATATCATATGGTATACATACATGTAGATGAAAGTGAAAGGCATCAAATACATATACAGCCTGTCTCAAAAAAAATTGTGCAAGTGAAAAGCGCCCTCTTTGGCAGTTACAAAATACCGTTGTGAAATGATGCTTACATCAACGTCAAGGGCGTAGTCTTAGCTCTCAAATGCCGTTTGCTCTGTTCAATTTGCTTGTTTTAATCTCAAGATATGCTTAGTAACGACGAAAGAGTAAAATCACATTTGTGCCACTTTTACTAGGGAAGAGGGCTTTACATGTAAATCAGTGATAGCATCAAGTTTATCAAGGGTTCCTTCGTGAAATCAAAAGAATGCATCAATTACACAATACAATTTTTTTACTGTTTTTACTATTTTATCATGATGCAGGAATAATGATTCTTTTTTTTCAACAGATTAAAAGAAGAAATGTTTCACATTCTGCTGTAAATTTAAATACATGTGCACGTGAATGATTTTATCATGGAAAATACTGTTCTCTTAGTCACTCAAGACATGTTAAAAGACAAACAAATATTGCACACTAAGGATGGTATGCACAAAAGAGTTAGACAGGGTCTAAAGTTAGACCTGGTCTAACTGGAATTAAGTTCCATCAGGAATGGTCCTTTCCTACTCTTATTTCCTTCCTAGAGTAGCTAGCACATTCCAAAGATTTTAATGCAACGTTCAAAAATAATTCAAAATAACTTAAGGGCGTACTACACCCATGTATTGGTTTGATTGGTCTAAAAAATATTTTTCCATTTATAGCTAGGCGATATATGCACGGATCATGTGAAATAAAAAGATTATGAAAACACATCGTGAAAGTGTAATTTTTCACCTATTTGTCTTAAAGTTGACAGGTTGTTAAGGAAGGTTATTTTTGTAGCGATCCACGTAGTCTTCTTCACAACCGGTTTCTGCCGTTACTCACACGTATTAGACTCGCTCCCAGGCCTATAATACGGCTATGTCAATCTCCATAGGGATGGGCGATACCAGCTCTTGTTACCGATTGTCGATCCAGAGCAGTCAGGGAGTGGGCCGAATTTTTAGAAAAAATAAAATAAAATGAAAAAAAAAAGAATGGCATGGAGCGCGCTATGCATGACATGAGGGGTTGTCTGAGAGGGATGTTCCCCCTCAGAAGTAAGAAACTTGTGCAAAATGAAGATCTAATTGAAGCGATTTGGTGGACAATTTTAGCAATATTGTTTTAAACATAAATCGGGAAAGCCCCTTTCTCTTCTCTTGGGCCAGTCGGCGCTCCCCTGAATCCAGCGCCTGAAATGAGTCGGGATGTGCTTGTTCAGGGGATGCGAGTGCGATGTGGCTGTAGGCCTACCACATTAACGAACTAAACTTACTCTTCGTGGGATTACGAATCGTAAACACAAACAACACAGGTGATAATAAAACCAGTATAGCAAACATCACTTTAATCAACTAGATGCAACAAGTTTACAACTTTCTTTTTAATTAAAGCCTTAATGTACGATCGTTTTAAATTTTTAGATTTTTCTTTTTTTCTTCCAAAATGATAAAATAGTTAAAAGGCCCATTCAGTGATTTGCTCATCAGGCGATCGTAAAAATCATCAAAATTCAGATTTCGGTACCTTTGTCATTGTCATAGATGTGCTAAACATAGCCTATGCGAGTGGTTCAGCCGAAAGACATTTTACACGAATCTGTAATTTAGATACTGATAGTATCTAAATTAGCTACTGTGTATTTGAATGGGACTTCAACCAGTGGCGTAGCTGGGATTTTTTTTTCGGGGGCAAGCCTGTATGGGCGGGGCCCAAATCCACCAAACAAAATTTAGCCGCCCTTCCTCAACAACCGAAAAGGTTGACCCAATTTTTTCGGTGGTTTGAGAAAGTGAAGAGAGACAGAGAAAAAAGAGATTATAGGTGCTAGCGCCTGGGGGCACTTCAATTTGAAATGGATATAGGTGTAGAGCTGGCACTTTCACACTAAGGGGCATTCGGTGAGAGCAAAATGTAAAAAATATGGGGTCATTGGGTGAGAGCATGATTTTTGGCATTCGGTGAGAGCAAAATGTAAAGAATATGGGGTCATTGGGTGAGAACATGACCTTTTTTGAAATGGAATCTTTGGGTGAGAACCGAAACCTCGAAAATCGTATTTTTAGTTCTAAATGGCTTCAAATTTCTTTGTTTTTTCAAAATAAGTAACAAAATCAGTGATAAATGAAAGTTGCTGTTCAAATTGAACTTGTAAGGGTCTTTGGGTGACAGATCAAATGGAAAAATAGGGGTCTTCGGGTGACAGAGCGGGACAGAGCATGTGTTAAGTAAAAAAATATGGGGTCTTTGGGTGACAGCGATGCTGAAAAGGGGTCTTAACAGCCTTATACATACACGCGTCACCTCCAAAGTTGAAGTGCCCCCGGGCTATAGCGCCCTAAAAGCAACACATTTTGATATTATATAGTACCATTCTCCCCCCCCCCCACTCCTCTCCCTTTTTTTCCCTCTTTTTTCCTAGAGATAGGGGGCGAGGGCCCAAATAGCGCCAGGGAGCGGGGGCCCAAACAGGCAATTTTGGCAGCTACGCCACTGGCTTCAACTTCGTCAGTACTGCTGGTTTTTTTTTCGTTTTTTTGCCAAATTTGTCATTTGGTATTTTTGAATGACTTATCCTTCAAACAATTTTAATTTTTTTACACTTGCGCTGGGATCACTGAATGGGTCTTTAATATGCAATCATTATGAAAGTTCCCAATACATTTGGAGGCGAAAAACATTGGAAATTTGCAAAAAAACAACATCATAAACTTCACCTCTATCACTCGAAATATCTCGCACATATATCACGCCATGGTATGCCGCTGAGTATATCCCATAGACAATCCCGGGGACAATCCATTGGAATTAAATCACTATACCACACAATTTATTCGCTAGCTGAAGTCCGGGGGGGCACTTCAATATGAAATGGATTATAGGTGTAGGGCTGGCACTTTCGCACTAAGGGGCATTCGGTGAGAGCAAAATGTAAAAAATATGGGGTCATTGGGTGAGAACATGACCTTATTTTTAAATGGAATATTTGGGTGAGAGCGAAACAGCGCTGCAAAAACCTCAAAATCAATTTCTAGTTCTAAATGGCTTCAAATTTCATTGTTTTTTTCAAAATAAGTAACAAAATCAGTGATAAATGAAAGTTGCTGTTCAAATTGAACTTGTAAGGGTCTTTGGGTGACAGATCAAATGGAAAAATCAGGTGGTGGTCGCATTGCATTCTCTAAATTCAGTAAATTTTCATCTTCAACCGTGTAATTGAATGGGATTATTTTGAAATTTTAAAACCATTGAAATATCACAAACAAATAGGCCTATGTTAATAAATAATATAAATACAAGCTAAACCGTTGGGGTTCGATAATGAACCCCACAAAACTAACAAAGGAGCGATATAGAAAATGCCATACGGCCGGGCGGTTTCACAAGTTGCCGGCTCGATCATGCCATTCGCCGCCTGGGGAAAATAGGGGTCTTGGGTGACAGAGCATGTGTTTGTAAAAAAAAATGGGGTCTTTGGGTGACAGCGATGCTGAAAAGGGGGTCTTATCCAGCCCTCCAGGCGCGCCACCTCCAAAGTTGCCGAGTGCCCCCGAGAATGAAAGATTAGAATATTTGCTTATAATTATTTGTTTTCAATTTTCGAATATTTTTGTTTTCAATACGTTTCATAATAATACATTTTATTTTTTCTATATTCTGTCAAAAGTAGCCTACCGGTAGGTATCGTATGGCCGATACCAATTAATCGTATCGACCCACAGTACCGATCGGCGGTATCAAAGTATCAAGTATCGCCCAACCCCAAAATACCAAATTATAATGGCGACCTCCACAAACTCGGAAATATCATCTGGCAGGAATTATTTCAAGTGAAATTCACAGGATTGTCTTCTCTGATGTAAGTAAAAATGGTGGCATATTAATTATGCTCCAACATACATTGTGAACGTTCCCACTTTAGTTGATTTTGTGCAACAAGTTGCGACAAATTAACATTTTTGTGCCAAACACATGTACTTGTGATAGCGTTTACATTGTATTCAGTGTTTGTCTTTTACTGAGATGGCGACCCTAAAAATCGCCTAGAACTAAAAAACAAGCATTATCTTATCATTAAGATTTTACTGTTTCAAACCTGAAACAGATGTGCTGGCTAGCGAACACAAATTTTGCATATCATTGTCAACTGGAAGGGGAAACAAGAAGTTTATTTTCTTTAATAATGATAAGTGATGCCAAGCATGTGTTTTCAAAGCTGTGCATAATTAATGCATTTCAAAAAATATATATTTTGGTACTTTTAGGGTCTGACATTAATGCTTAATTTGTGCGTGTGACTGGTTTCACGGTAGCAATTCTGAAAATTTAGATATACTCCAATTTGTAAAAGTGCCCCCATGTACCGCTTTTGGGCATGTCCCTTTAAAAGCATGTAAGCTACATCGATACCGATGCCACCAATAGAACAAGAAGATTTGCCCTTCATTTTGCATACCACTTTGACCAATTTTTTTTCTCATTTCTTCACAAAATGCAAAAACCCATAAAAAATGCGATGGGTGTAGTACCCCCTTAAGCAAATGTAAAGGAAAATGTCCTTTCTCATGGTACTAAATTCCACTTAGACCAGGTCTAACTTTAGACCCGGTCTAACTCTTTTGTGCATACGGACCTTATAGGTTTATATTACTTGTTGAAATTAGACAACATAATGCCGCAGCGCTGATGTTGATCACGAAGGATCGTCTAATGCACGAGCCCGAAGGGGAGTGCATTAGACGCATCAACTTCAACTCATTGATATACAGCTCTCTTCCTAGTAAAAGTGGTTGTTAAATAAACATATCTCGTGATTGAAATAAGCAAATTGAACAGAACAAACGGCATTTGAGAGCTAAGACTGCGCCCTTAGCGTTGATGTAAGCATCATGTCAACGGCCTTTTCTAATTGCCAAAAGAGGCGCTTTTCACTTGCACAATTTTTTTTTTGAGACAGGCTGTATTCATGGGGGCACGGTGGCGCAACGGTACGGGCTCTACCTCGCAATCGGAGGGTTGCGGGTTCGAGCCCCGGCGGTGCCATCGTGTTGTGCACTTGGGCAAGGCACTTTACCTCACTTGCCTCTCTCTACCCAGGGGTGAAACGGGGAGCTGTTAGGGATATTGTCCATTGAGCGCCGCCCAAAGGTATGAGCATGCCTTGGGCATTGTATGGCAGCTGACATATTCTAACGACGGCGGAATAAATGTAAAGCGCTTTGATACACATGAAAGGCGCTATATAAATGTCAACATTTTTTTTTTAATAACAAATCAAATCAAATCAAAGCTTAATGCATACTGATGGTGCACATTCTTTTGAGTACCATACTACAATTGAAAGAATACAACTTGACAAAGGTACAATGTAAGTTGTTTTTTATATACACTCAGAGTGAATGCCTGTCAAAATGAAATCAAAACAAGAAACGATGATGCTCAACTTGTTGCTTTCCCAGTCATATCTAGTGCGTGGTGACCTAGACATTTGATGCATGATCCCAGGGTTGCAGGTTCGAACCCTGTCATGGCCAACATAATGTCCATGGGCAAGACACGATCTTGCTTGTTCCACTCCATACAGGTGTAAAATGGGGAGCTGTTAGAAATAGTCATACCTGTGCAATGGATGATGGCATCAGGGTTAGCGGTGACCTGCTGAGTCCAGGGGTCCAAATTGGCAAATAAAGGGGTCCAGGCATCTAATTCTACACAGACGTACAAAATTAAGGGGTCCAAATCACGGGGACCTGCTAAATCAAGGAGTCCTGGACCCCAAGACTGGTATCCTAGTGGCAGTAGAATAAATGTAAACGGCTTTGAACAAATTGAAAATGTGCTATAAAAATGCTGTTCAGGCATCATGGAGCTATAACTATGAGCTTATTCACTCGACTGTGAACAAAACTACTATTTTTAACACCAATATTTTGTACACTTCTCCCGGGGTGGGCACATCAAAATTTTTGGTGGGTATGCTCCCCGAATTTTGAGGTGGTGGGTCTTTGGGAGCTGACGGCGTACCGGTAAAAGGGGTCTTTCGGAGCTGCGAACCGGGCTGTGAACAAAGTAAAATGGGGTCTTTTGGAGCTGCGAAAAGTCAAAATCAAGGGTCTTTCTTGGCTTTTTGGTTGAAAATCGCCTGAAAAAACAAGAAATATGAGGAATGAGCAATTTTTGGGTCTTTTAGAGCTGACATTATCAAAATCAAGGGTCTTTCAGAGCTTTATTTTGGTCAAATATAGGGGTCTTTCGAGCTGCGAAACCCAAAAGGGGTCTTTCGGGAGCATACCCGTATGGTCCTTTGTGTTGAGTGCCCCCCCCCCCCCGGGCACTTCTCTACAAGACAGTGAGGTAGTACTGTACTGTACTACTGCCAGTATTACTTACTGTTCACTACATGTTCACTACATACACCGTATACCTTTAAATATAATTATGTACATATACATGCCAGTATGCTGCCTTTTATGCGGAATAGAAACATATGTGATTAAGTACCGTACCAGTAATCTTAATGATGGAGATATCACAACCCTAAATATTAGATTTTTAAAGTGCACTTTGTCATTAGTAGTTTCCAGAAATTAATATACCCCCAAATTAGATCATTACAACATCAATTGTTCTTCATTTCATTACACCAGCTTGTACGTACACAGCTAATTGTGCTGCATTATATTTGCATATAATGCATTGTATTCTCAAATCATGGCCAATTTGATCAGATTGAAATAATTGATCATACTAATTACTTGTGTATTTTCATAGACAAGTAACCGAGGTTACCATCATTAATAAGGCTCATACAGAATCTACATACACAGTATCAGACCAACACTGAGCACCATTGAGTTTATTGACTCATCAGGAAATTAATTTGTTTTTAATACATTTGCCAATGCTTGACTTGGGTATTAAAGAAAAACAAATTCTAACCTCAAATCTACTAACATTTTCTGTTGAATTTGTTTGTTACTAATAAATACCATGCACTTTCAGTTTTCATTTAAAAAAGTAGGTAATCGTGCCTCCAACGGACAAGGTACAAAACACACCAAGGATCAAAGAATGATACAAGAGGATACCTAGAATTTATAAAAACAGAAAGATTCGAGCCAGGTATACCAACTTGGTGTGGGGAACAAAGACAAAGACAAGACTAGAGATAATTTGCGCTCACAGAGCGCAGACAATCGCCAGGCATGTAACCCTTTAATGACCTTTTGATCTGACCTTTGACCTTAATGTTTACCAGGTCACGAGGTTTGTTGTCATCAAAATTGAGCCTCGTACCCATTATAGATGTCCAAAAATGCATTTCTAAAATTTGACCTCTGCATGACCTTTGACCTGACCCCTGCAAAATGTTCCCCTGGTCATGAGATCTGTTATCACTGAGTTTGAGCCCCATACCCCTTACAGATGTCCAGAAAAAGAAATTATAAGATTTGACCCCAGATAACCTTTAACCTGACCCCTGCAAAGTGTTCCAATATATACCCCTGGTCATCAAGTTTGTTGTCACAGAGTGTGAGTCCTGTACCCCTTACAGATGTACAGAAAATGCATTTCTAAAATTTGACCTCTGCATGACCTTTGACTTGACCCCTGTAAAATGTTCCCCTGGTCATGAGATTTGTTGTTAACGAGTTTGAGCCCCATACCCCTTATGGATGTCGAGATAATGCAATTGTAAGATTTTACCCCCTTAATGACCTTTGACCCCAATTCTTTGTACAACTTTTAGACACTGGCTAAAGGCGATGCAGGTATGCAAGTGACGTCATTGTATTATGTAATTTGTGGAAGAAGAAGCATTTTAGTGAAAATCACATTTTGGCCATAATGACCTTTGGATGACCTTTGACCTCAAGTTGGTCATGTAACATTTGTGCCCCTACCCAATGGTCCTTGTGACCAAATATGGTTACATTGGCCTAAAGCATATGGCTACAATGGCTCGTTAAAAGTTTGACAGAAGAAAGAAAGAAAGAAAGAAAGAAAGAAAGAAGAACTGACCAAAAACAGAACACTCGCAAATTGGAAATTTGCGATTGTAATAAAAACTAATGCAGTATGTAAACCAGAATGGTGTACATGCACTGTTACGTCTGCATTAGAAAAAATCCAAAACCACAGGGATGGAAGACAAAGTTAACAAAAATACAACTGACGTTTCGAGCAGATAAACTGCTCTTCTTCAGGGACAGACAACAAAATATAAAAGCAAACAACGAAAACTACATACTGTAAGTTTATCTGCTCGAAACGTCGGTTGTATTTTTGTTAACTTTGTCTTCCATCCCTGTGGTTTTGGATTTTTTCTAATGCAGACGTAACAGTGCATGTACAACATTCTGGTTTACATACCGGTACTGCATTAGTTTTTATCTTGTCTTTGTCTTTGTTCCCCACACCAAGTTGGTATACCTGGCTCGAATCTTTCTGTTTTCATTTTAACTTAAAAAGCACACTAAGTGATTCCAAAAGTGAAAGATAAGTCACTAAAAATGTCATTACCGGTACATATTTTGCAATGAAAAATTTGACAAAAAAAGGAAAACAGCAGTATTAATAAAGTTGAAACCTCATTCAAATACATGCAACAAATTCAGAGATATTACAATTTCATGTAAAATGTCCCAATTTTGTCTTTTTACACAGCTTAAATACTAGCAGGCTATGTTACCACATCTATGCTATTTAATAACAAAGGTGCAAAAAGCTGAATTTTTAAGATTTTCAATTTCAATTTGTTTAAATACAATCAAAAGTATGATGTACGTAGCCCATATTTGTTTTTTAATTATTTTCTTTATATTTGACCAGCTATATTTTTCCATATTTAAAAAAAACAAATGCATGTAGGTATATCAGATTTTTGCCTCTAAACGCTTCATATGGTTTACTCACATCCCAGAAAATCCCTGAACTGAAGCATTTTGTTTAGTCAATCAATAGACCACAAAAAGATGCATGCATGCCAGACTCTTTTAATACCATTATGACAATGGCAGCTTACAATTGCAACATGTGACAATACTTGTGAAGATGTCATTCTATCATTTACTATTTTCATTTCCTGCATACATACACTGACATTTAAATACACTGACATTTAAAATACTTACTGTAAAATACATGTATTGCACGTATTGCTTCAAATGTAGGTCAAATGAGTGAAAACAAAAGAAAGTTGTTTACTTTTGTACAATTTTGATGCAATTCAGAAACCACATATCCGAGGTGAAATATCCGCAAAATTTCCTGGTAGATGCACATCATTTTTGCATGTATATTTCTATATCATTGGCAGGATGTTATTATTTGTCTACTGAACATATCTAATAAATCTTCTCTGAAGTTGTATTGAAACCAAACTTAGGCCCCCCAAAAAAATTGTTGTGTTGCCCTCAACCGACCGACCCTAAATCCTGCAAAATCAGGGTCAGCATTTTTTTTTTGAATGATGATTTTTACAGATTTGTTCAAAAAATCAATGTTTTTCACTTGAAATTAATATTTTATTGAAAGACTAGTCTTTAATTGATGTCTAACTAGGTATCCAGAGGTCAAAATTGACAAATGTCCCCTAATTGAAGAAGCATTATTTAATATTTGAGGGGATTTAAAAAAAACTGAAGGTTAAAAAAAAAGAAAAAGAAAAAGAAATCCGACCGTCCGACCCAACATTCCCATTTTCCCACTTGAGGGCAACACAACAATATTTTTTTTTTGGCCTTATACTTAGACTTATATTTACATTTTTAGATTTACGTTTTTAAGTTTTTAGATTCCATTTTGTTACAGACTTTTACATCACTAACCATTTTCATGCACACATTTCATTTTACACCAGATAGATATTTACGTACATAAAATGCAAAATTAACGCAGCATACAAATTTTAGCATTATTTGACATATTGCAATTGATTCACAATCACTCATTACTTATGAATAGATATTGAAGCCAGAAGGTTTCTTGGAAAAGTGTCAGCAGAAAAACGGAAGTTTTTCATTTGGTCTCGGCAAATGAACTCAAAAATAGGTGATACATAGGCTATATTGTCTGTGATTTTAGTTAACGACCAACGATGCATTGTCAATGTTATTTCCCTCTCCCTATCGATCAATGTTGGTACACTTTGTCAAATCATACTATATGTACATTGTATGATTGTACAACAATTCAGTTTCTACAATTCAGTTTACAACAATTGTACAATTTGCACATGATTTGCACATGTCAGTTTTTCATAATTATACAATTATAATAATTGATGGGGATAAAGATAAAAATGGTAAATTATTCAGTGTATAATATAAAGTACACACATGTGGTTGCTAAAAAGATGATACACTTACCGTATTCTACATAATTATTTTAGAAAGGCCGTGAGTCTATTGTGCCATGGTTGTCTGACTTTGTCAGCAACAGACAACAGTGTGTTTGTTATAAACATGTTCTTTCTGATTACAAAACTGTAAATGGAGGTCTCCCACAAGGTACAAAACTAGGGCCAATAGGCTTTCAGATTATAATCAATGATGCTGTATCAAGTAGTGTGCCTAAAACAAAATGTTGGAAATATGTTGACGATTTGACAATTGTTGAGAACTGCATCCACCCCAAATCCAGCCAAATTCAAGATGTTTTGGATGAATTCAGTGAATGGTCTGCCAATAATAATCTGAAACAATAATCCTTTGAAATGTCAAGCCCTACAGGTCTGCTTTAAGAGGAATCCACCCAATAATGTTATCAAAATCAATGACATTCCTCTCAACTTTGTTTCTGAGGCAAAAATTTTGGGTATTTGGATGCAGGACAACCTCAAATGGGATAGAAACATTGCTGAAATTGTGTCCAAAACCAATCGTTGGTTGTATATGCTTAGGATTTTAAAAAGGTTTGGTTTTAATACCCAGGAATTATGTTCAGTTTATAAAGGATATGTTCGACCATTACTTGAATACGCCGATGTAGTTTGGCATTCCTCACTCACCACAACTCAAGATCATACTTTGGAGCAGCTGCAAAATAGAGCTTGCAAAATAGTTCTGGGCAAATTGTATGATGGTTATGACAACGCTCTTAATCTGTGCCAGCTAGACTCTCTAGCTGATAGGAGGGAGGACCATTGTCGTAAGTTGGCCGAAGGGCTTTCTGCTTCTATCCGAACAAAAGATCTCATCCCTCCTACCAGACTGGAGAGTCATGGCAGGGTCCTTCGCAATGCAAATCATATCTCTCAACTTTATGCAAGGACCGATCGTTTCATAAACAGCGCTATTCCATACTTTATCAATTTATTGAATAACTAAGTGCCCTGAACTGTTTTGCATATTCTGACTTTTTTAAATATGTAATATTGAGCCAATTTTAGCCTTTTGATGGTGTGTATTTATAATGTTTTTGAATGATGTCTTGAATAAGTGCAATATTTTATTTTCAATCAACAGCAGTTGCTGTATTTTTCCTTGTTAATATTGATACTGTATTTTTTAATGTTTAATTGTTTTTAATATTGTAAACCACTTGTAATTTGGCCTCAGGGCCACGATTTGTGTGTGAATAAAATATACTATACTATTATCAAAATGATGAAATAAAAGTCAAAATGAGAATTTACACAAATAGAAACATTTCTACAGGAACTAAAAAGCAAAAATCAGAGCCAAATCTTCTGAGACAAACAGGTGCCCAACTCACCATTTGTCACCTGTCAAAATTGCCTAATTCACCCCAAAATATCCTTTATGATTGGTCAATGTCAATGACATGTACATTAGGTGCACATGCTAATACAGATATGATTTATGCAAAAAGCTTAAGTTTGTACAATAGCAGCCCCGTTTCTTTTCAAACTGCTACTTGTAATTTAATGTGAATTTTGAAAAATATCCCAAAATCAGGCCCATAACCAGGAATTATTGCCAGGAGGGCAATTTTTGAAAAAGTGGACCTTTTTGGTGAATTTTTGAAAAAGTTGGCATTTTGGGGATACTGTGTATGCAAACCTGGTGGATTCTGGGAGGAATTTGGTGGGTTTGGGGGAAATTTTGGGTGATCTTACTCTTAGGACAATTTGAGTGATTTAGGGCAAATTGTAGGATTTGGGGGTATTGGACAGATTTGAGGGAATTTGTTTGACCTAGGTCGACAGGGGGCATCCTCTCATCCCCTCCCTAGGCTGCAAACCTATTATGACTTGTCAAAAAAGTATACAAACCATTCTGTAAACCCTTTAATTAATATTGAGTTTGAGAACAAATCTCACCTGTCTTCTGTGGGTCCATGGAATGTTGGGTCGTATTTCTTACGCTCACCTGTAAATAGAAAACAAAAGAATGATCACATTATCAAGTTTCTACTGTAGACATGTATGTACTATGTAGTATTGTAGTTCCACTATCTAAGACTCTCTCTATTTGGAACCCAGATTTGGAATCATACCAAAACATTAACTGATTACATTAATAGTAACAGGAAGTCACCTTGCTTACAATGTAATCCTGATGAATCCATTCTATTTTGCACAAATTAATTGATGATTGCATACAATTGTACAGGGGGCCTATAAAATGGTACTCATTTATGGGAGCCCCACTCACCAGGGCCAATGCTAGATCACTCAGATGGGGTAGGGGGTACGTATGCCCCTTTTTGCCGACTGACATCCTTTTTATACTAACTAAAATTGTGAAATTGTTGACCACTAACTTTCTTTCACCCGCACTTAAAATCTGACAAGAAGGATCAAGTGGGACGGGGTAGAGACCAAAACAAAATTTAGTAACTTCTTGTTTGGTATAAATGCAAAACGTCTCATGCACCCACAAATGCAAATTTCACATTTCTATGACACATATTGCAGTGTGCCACGGGTGCATGATTTTACCAACAACACTTACTGAAATACCAAATGGGGGATGTCACACCCCTAGCCTAGCTATGGCCCTGGCCCCCTCCCAGCAAATGCATGTAACCCAGACTGCTAGCCTGGTGTAAATTTGTAATGCTTTTTATCTTAGTTGTATCAGTATCATATCCCTGGTTGCATTTTTCGCAGTTTACTGCCTATGAGAAGATTTAATATTATTGCGATTGCACCCAGAGGTGTATTGGACAATTGCACCCCCAGAGGTGTATTGGACAAAAGCACCCAGAGGTATATTGGACAAAAGCACCCAGAGGTGTATTGGACAAAAGCACCCAGAGGTGTATTAGACAAAAGCACCCAGAGGTGTATTGGACAAAAGCACCCAGAGGTGTATTGGACAAAAGCACCCAGAGGTGTATACCGTGTATTGGACAAAAGCACCCAGTGTATTGGACAAAAGCACCCAGAGGTGTATTGGACAAAAGCACCCAGAGGTGTATATTGGACACAGAGGTGTATTGGACAAAAGTAGGCGTGTGCCACTGAGAATTTGAAAGTGGACCCATAAATATACCAAATTTTCAAGAAATTTGGACCCATTGATATAGCAAAATTCAAAATTGTTGGCCAAATTTAACCCATATTGTCTTAGTTTTTCCAAATTTTCCCCCATTTTTTGGGACAATTTCAAAGTTTTGGCTAGATTGAGGCAAAATTGGGCTATTTTTCGAGAAAATTGAAAAATATTTGAAAAAAAAAGGACCCATTCATATACCAAAATTGGCTTAGAAAAAGGGGTCATTGATATACCAAAAGGCCGAAAATGCTACCCATATTTGCGGCACATCCCCGTATGGTCATTTGTACTAAGTACCCCCCCCTGGGGACCAATGTCTTTTCCATTGACATAAGAGTATGTTTTAATCAATTTTAGTACAAATTGATATGTTATTCATTAAAATTGATCAATTTTTCACTAAGTTGGCCCACAGACATACAGATATGATATTAGTAGTTAACCCTTATAGCTACAGTAGTTAACCCCTTAGCTTAGCAATTTAATTTAATTTAATATAAACTGTGTTGTCTTTTCGCCAGCCCATTCGGGGCTGGTACCTGTTTCAGGTTTGGGGTCAGTTTACTCAAGAGATTATATTTTAGTGGTATTGGAATGATTTTTTTTTTTACTTTTTGTGGTTAAATTTTTTTAAAATATTTTAATTGATTTGTTAGGAAAAGTAAGTATGTTTTGCCGTTTCAACGAACTAAAACGCAGTGAGTATTACCAAAGTTATGTTTGAACTAATTAATTATGACTTTAAAAGTTTAAAGGCCTAAATGTAACAATAATAGTTATATATATATAGCATCATATGGTCAGCAGAAGAAAATCTGACATCACCTATGATGTCATATCAGTGTCCTTGACCGGGGTCCTTACTCCTTGACCACTGAACAGCGTGATATCATGTTGATATTACAGATCTATAGAATCAAAATCTTCATCATATCCTCGGATCATATCACAGATTCTCAACAATCTGTGATCATATGGACCATATTGATGTGAAAGTAGTTATCTATCATATCCTGTGTCGTTTTATGGATAAAAATGACTCAAAATGTTATTGATGAAATGGTTGCTATCATAAACATCAGTTTTGTCTTTTCAACGGAAAAATCCGATGCAAAATAAAGTTTTTAGGGCCTAGCTATAATATGGGCATAATTTATGCATATAGTATTGAACAATGTACCCCATTTGACATGCACTTATATAGATAAATAAATTGTCTTACTTTATTAATTTAATAACTTCTTTATTATAAATAAAATGACACATAACTATTTGATTCATAAAATTACATTCAACAAAATGATTGAAGAGAAAACACACAAGGCACTAGGCAGACTGTTATAGAATGGAGTATGTAAGATGCCATGTCCATAGCTTCGCAGGAGTTTCCGACTAGCAATCAACATGATCAGCACATTCAGAAAAACACAGTTTAAGAGTGAAGATTGTAGTGAGTAACCAGTCCTTTATAAATGTGCTGGCCACTATCTATTATAATATAGTAGGCTTAAACTATACATTGCGAATTAATTAAGTTATTTTAAAATAAAATGTACATGTAAGTTAACTCAAACCGCAGTGTATATATAAAGCAGTGAAATCGGACATTCCTAAGCGAAGATATTGAGTTCGTAAGTTCTGGTATTACAAAATTGGAAATTGAGATATCGTAGGTAAAAAGCTGAAAAGACAAAAAAACCCAACGACAACAACAACAACAACAACAACAACAACAAAACAAACAGACCAGAACAATTTGGAGTACATGTAATGAATTAAAAGAGTTGACATGAGATTAGGAATTAATGTTTTCTGTTTCAGTGTGCATGTTCTCATCGTTGATGGTTTGGTGGACTGTCATGTAGATGTAAGCGTGATCCTAAAAATGCCTTTCACATTGACCAAAACTAATTACAAGACCTCTTCTACATTGAGGCTGGCTTTCCTTTTAAAGGAATTTTATTTAAAGACAGTTCTTGTTAGATCAACACTTTTAGTACCCCAACTGACAAATTGTCAACTGGCAAACTGGTCAGATGGTCAACTGGCAAAATGTCAACTCCTTGGATAAGTTTACAGCCCTTCATCTGGAGGTGATTCAAGATTGGAGTTAAGTGCTTTAGGGACTCACCATTAGATACTCTGGGGGTAGGAAGTTGGGGTCGGGGAAAGTCCCCGCCAAAGGCGGCGAACTTATCATTATTAAGCCTCATATCACTTATTCAAATTGTCGAATAAGTGCAGAGTAGGTTAGATATGAATATTAAATGTTAGACCAAAGTAGCTCAAAGTACATGTACTATAATACACCTGATCCGTGAACTTGTCTTTTTAAAGACAAATTCTTGTTTTAATTTCATGCATTTATACAGTTAGGTTGGGAAAGTTTTTTTTTTAGTGTTGGTGGAGAAAGTTGTTTTTTTTGCTCATGTAGTGGGTGAAGTTTTTTTTTTCAAAAACTTCCTACCCCCACCCTGAGAATCTAATGGTGCGTCCCTTAGGTGCTTTGATGTGAGATATCACAGATGGCCAAGTAGCACTGCTATGATCTAGGTTATTTTAAAGCTTTTTTTACTTGCTTGATTCTATTAAAATTGAACACTTCCTCCTTGGAACCTTTTGCATGTCCCACGCAAACATTTGCTATGCATTATCTTTGCATGAGTGGAAAGGCCCAATTCTGTTCAAAGAATCCATTGGGCCATTTCAATTATAATGTAAAACAGACTACTAACTTGGAAGCTCAACTGGTGACCAATGACCCTTACCATCAGGGTGATTTAGATGGAGGTACCCCTATAGGTTTGCTGTTCTGGTCTACTCATGGGGAGGCACCCAGTGTGTACTTGTATAGAAATGAAATAAAGGCCAAACCTTTGTTAAACATCAACTTTTACACCAAATTACCAATTATGCAATTGATGGTTATAGAGTTGATCATTCTCTGTGAATGTACAGACAGTTTTTTGCGCGGCAATTATGAACTGCTGGCCCCAATTGTTTTTGCCCAGAGCACTCAAGTGGGGGTCCCGGTGGGGGTATAGGGCCAGGGATCAAAATTTGTCAAAAAAATTTGTCAACACAGCGATAGGCCTATGGTAACACCTTAAGACAGCGCACCAGCCTCCCCACTAGATACCTTGTTTGTATTAAACGCTCCCCCTCTTATAAACGCCACCGGGCCCGTCAAATTTTTCAATGAAAAATTTACAAAAATGTCCATGCCATATATATCGTGCGAGTAAAATAATACAAATAATCCAAAACGTGAAACAAGCCCTGGGGGAAACAAGGGGTTCAAATGACCCCAGCAACCTCTAAAAAGGTAATTTTGCCTACCAAAAGCTAAAGGAATGTGCCTAGTATGACGGTTACGGTTCGCTATCTCTAAGGTTCGCTATCTCTAAGGTTCGCTATCTCTAAGGTTCGTTATCACTAATTACGAAAAAGGTTCGCTATACCTAAGGTTCGATATCACTAATTTTGAAAAAAGGTTCGGTATTTCTAAGGTTCAATATCAGTAATTTTAAATAAGGTTCGCTATCTCTAATTTTAAATAAGGTCCGCTATCACTAATTTATTGAAGGTTCGCCATCTCTAAGGTTCGCTATCACTAATTTAAAATAAGGTCCGCTATCTCTAATTTTAACAATCCCGGTATCCCCAAGGTTCGCTATCTCTAATTTTAAATAAGGTCCGCTATCTATAAGGTTCGCTATCTCTAGGGTTCGCTATCCCTAAGGTTCGCTATCACTAATTTAAAATAAGGTTCGCTATCTCTAATTTCAAATAAGGTTCGCTATAGCGGTCCTTATTTAAAATTAGAGATAGCGGACCTTATTTGAAATTAGAGATAGCGGACCTTATTTAAAATTAGAGATAGTGGACCTTATTTAAGATTAGTGATAACGAGCCTTAGGTATAGCGAACCTTAATCGAAATTAGTGATAACGAACCTTAGAGATAGCGAACCTTAATTAATTAGGGATAGTGAACCTGAAACAAACTTAGTGATAGCGAACCTTAGGTATAGCGGACCTTTATTGGAATTAGTGATAACGAACCTTAGAGATAGCGAACCTTCAATAAATTAGTGATAGTGGACCTTATTCAAAATTAGTGATAGCGAACCTTATTTTAAATTAGTGATAGCGAACCTTATTTATAATTAGTGATATCGAACCTTAGAACTAGCGAACCTTATTCTAAATTAGTGATATCGAACCTTAGAAGTAGCGGACCTTTTTTTAGGTATAGCGAACCCTTATCTCTAATAGAGATAGCGGGATTCTGATCTCCATAGACTTTAAAGTAGCGGACCTTTTTTAGGTATAGCGAACCCTTATCTCTAATAGAGATAGCGGGATTCTGATCTCCATAGACTTTACACGTTAGTGATAGCGAACCTTAGAGATAGCGAACCTTAGAGATAGCGGACCTTAGAGATAGCGGGATGTCACCAGTATGACTACGAGTATGACCCCTTGGCATAATTGTTGCATGACCTTGTCCTTGTGCAACTAGTAGTAGGCCTATGTGCTGGACGGAATAGTAGCAGTAGCATAGCAGTTATTTATTTGTGTGTTAAAGTTTGTTAGAAATCTTATTTAAGATTAGTGATAACGAGCCTTAGGTATAGCGAACCTTAATCGAAATTAGTGATAACGAACCTTAGAGATAGCGTAACCTTAATTAATTAGGGATAGTGAACCTGAAACAAACTTAGTGATAGCGTAACCTTAGGTATAGCGGACCTTTATTGGAATTAGTGATAACGAACCTTAGAGATAGCGAACCTTCAATAAATTAGTGATAGTGGACCTTATTCAAAACAAGGCGGTTCTCGAACCACAAGTCTCGCTTGCTTTCGCAGAACCGCCTGCTTGTGTGATTACTTTTGGTAGAGGTAAATGAATTTGGCGGTTATAGGCTAGGCACGATTATCTGGCTGATGGTGACTGTGCCCACCAAGTTTCATGCCCACGCAACAGTTTTTACTAATTTGACCACTGGTGACCCTGAAATGACCTTCCAAAATTTTGGCTCTAAATGTTGACTGTATCCAATAAGTTTCATACCCACACGACAGTGTATACTAATTTGACCTCAGATGACCCCTGGTGACCTCGGAATGACCTTCCAAAAATTTGGCTTTAAATGTTGACTGTACCCACCAAGTTTCATGCACATCCGATAGTTTTTACTAATTTGACCTCAGATGACCCCTGGTGACCCCTGAAATGACCTTCCAAAAATTTGGCTTTAAATGTTGACTGTACCCACCAAGTTTCATGCCCATCTGATAGTTTTTACTAATTTGACCTCAGATGACCCCTGGTGACCCTGAAATGACCTTCCAAAAATTTGGCTTTAAATGTTGACTGTACCCACCAAGTTTCATGCCCATCCGACAGTTTTTACTAATTTGACCTCAGATGACCCCTGGTGACCCTGAAATGACCCTGAAATGACATTCCAAAAATTTGGCTTTAAATGTTGACTGTACCCACCAAGTTTCATGCCCATCCGATAGTTTTTACTAATTTGACCTCAGATGACCCCTGGTGACCCTGAAATGACTTTCCAAAATTTGGCTTTAAATGTTGACTGTACCCACCAAGTTTCATGCCCATCCGACAGTTTTACTAATTTGACCTCAGATGACCCCTGGTGACCCTGAAATGACCTTCCAAAAATTTGGCTTTAAATGTTGACTGTACCCACCAAGTTTCATGCCCATCCGACAGTTTTTACTTATTTGACCTTAGATGACCCCTGGTGAACCCGAAATGACCTTCCAAAATTTGGCTTTAAATGTTGACTGTACCCACCAAGTTTCATGCCCATCCGATAGTTTTTACTAATTTGACCTCAGATGACCCCTGGTGCCCCTGAAATGACCTTCCAAAAATTTGGCTTTAAATGTTGACTGTACCCACCAAGTTTCATGCCCATCCGACAGTTTTTACTAATTTGACCTCAGATGACCCCTGGTGACCTTGAAATGACCTTCAAAATATTTGGCTTGAAATGTTGACTGTACCTACCAAGTTTCATGCCCATACGACAGTTTTTACTAATTTGACCTCAGATGACCTCTAGAGGTCCTCAGTGACCTTGACCCACTAACCAATACAAACCGGTTTTGTCTCGGGTCAAGATGCACCCACCCACCAAGTTTGAGAAACGTGCGACTCCTAGTCTCCGAGAAAATAGGCGAAAACCAAAACTTTAATCAAATTTGTCACACACGCACACACACACACACATACATACGGAAAAGTGATTATATAGTCTCCTGCCTTATCAGGCGAGACAATTAGTGATAGCGAACCTTATTTTAAATTAGTGATAGCGAACCTTATATATAATTAGTGATATCGAACCTTAGAACTAGCGAACCTTATTCTAAATTAGTGATATCGAACCTTAGAAGTAGCGGACCTTTTTTTAGGTATAGCGAACCCTTATCTCTAATAGAGATAGCGGGATTCTGATCTCCATAGACTTTAAAGTAGCGGACCTTTTTTTAGGTATAGCGAACCCTTATCTCTAATAGAGATAGCGGGATTCTGATCTCCATAGACTTTACACGTTAGTGATAGCGAACCTTAGAGATAGCGAACCTTAGAGATAGCGGACCTTAGAGATAGCGGGATGTCACCAGTATGACTACGAGTATGACCCCTTGGCATAATTGTTGCATGACCTTGTCCTTGTGCAACTAGTAGTAGGCCTATGTGCTGGACGGAATAGTAGCAGTAGCATAGCAGTTATTTATTTGTGTGTTAAAGTTTGTTAGAAATCTTATTTAAGATTAGTGATAACGAGCCTTAGGTATAGCGAACCTTAATCGAAATTAGTGATAACGAACCTTAGAGATAGCGAACCTTAATTAATTAGGGATAGTGAACCTGAAACAAACTTAGTGATAGCGAACCTTAGGTATAGCGGACCTTTATTGGAATTAGTGATAACGAACCTTAGAGATAGCGAACCTTCAATAAATTAGTGATAGTGGACCTTATTCAAAACAAGGCGGTTCTCGAACCACAAGTCTCGCCTGCTTTCGCAACCGCCTGCTTGTGTGATTACTTTTGGTAGAGGTAAATGAATTTGGCGGTTATAGGCTAGGCACGATTATCTGGCTGATGGTGACTGTGCCCACCAAGTTTCATGCCCACGCAACAGTTTTTACTAATTTGACCACTGGTGACCCTGAAATGACCTTCCAAAATTTTGGCTCTAAATGTTGACTGTATCCAATAAGTTTCATACCCACACGACAGTGTATACTAATTTGACCTCAGATGACCCCTGGTGACCTCGGAATGACCTTCCAAAAATTTGGCTTTAAATGTTGACTGTACCCACCAAGTTTCATGCACATCCGATAGTTTTTACTAATTTGACCTCAGATGACCCCTGGTGACCCCGAAATGACCTTCCAAAAATTTGGCTTTAAATGTTGACTGTACCCACCAAGTTTCATGCCCATCTGATAGTTTTTACTAATTTGACCTCAGATGACCCCTGGTGACCCCTGAAATGACCTTCCAAAATTTGGCTTTAAATGTTGACTGTACCCACCAAGTTTCATGCCCATCCGACAGTTTTTACTAATTTGACCTCAGATGACCCCTGGTGACCCTGAAATGACCCTGAAATGACATTCCAAAAATTTGGCTTTAAATGTTGACTGTACCCACCAAGTTTCATGCCCATCCGATAGTTTTTACTAATTTGACCTCAGATGACCCCTGGTGACCCCGAAATGACTTTCCAAAAATTTGGCTTTAAATGTTGACTGTACCCACCAAGTTTCATGCCCATCCGACAGTTTTTACTAATTTGACCTCAGATGACCCCTGGTGACCCTGAAATGACCTTCCAAAAATTTGGTTTTAAATGTTGACTGTACCCACCAAGTTTCATGCCCATCCGACAGTTTTTACTTATTTGACCTTAGATGACCCTGGTGAACCTGAAATGACCTTCCAAAATTTGGCTTTAAATGTTGACTGTACCCACCAAGTTTCATGCCCATCCGATAGTTTTTACTAATTTGACCTCAGATGACCCCTGGTGCCCCTGAAATGACCTTCCAAAAATTTGGCTTTAAATGTTGACTGTACCCACCAAGTTTCATGCCCATCCGACAGTTTTACTAATTTGACCTCAGATGACCCCTGGTGACCTTGAAATGACCTTCAAAATATTTGGCTTGAAATGTTGACTGTACCTACCAAGTTTCATGCCCATACGACAGTTTTTACTAATTTGACCTCAGATGACCTCTAGAGGTCCTCAGTGACCTTGACCCACTAACCAATACAAACCGGTTTTGTCTCGGGTCAAGATGCACCCACCCACCAAGTTTGAGAAGCGTACGACTCTAGTCTCCGAGAAAATAGGCGAAAACCAAAACTTTAATCAAATTTGTCACACACGCACACACACACACACATACATACGGAAAAGTGATTATATAGTCTCCTGCCTTATCAGGCGAGACAATTAGTGATAGCGAACCTTATTTTAAATTAGTGATAGCGAACCTTATTTATAATTAGTGATATCGAACCTTAGAACTAGCGAACCTTATTCTAAATTAGTGATATCGAACCTTAGAAGTAGCGGACCTTTTTTTAGGTATAGCGAACCTTTATCTCTAATAGAGATAGCGGGATTCTGATCTCCATAGACTTTAAAGTAGCGGACCTTTTTTTTAGGTATAGCGAACCCTTATCTCTAATAGAGATAGCGGGATTCTGATCTCCATAGACTTTACACGTTAGTGATAGCGAACCTTAGAGATAGCGAACCTTAGAGATAGCGGACCTTAGAGATAGCGGGATGTCACCAGTATGACTACGAGTATGACCCCTTGGCATAATTGTTGCATGACCTTGTCCTTGTGCAACTAGTAGTAGGCCTATGTGCTGGACGGAATAGTAGCAGTAGCATAGCAGTTATTTATTTGTGTGTTAAAGTTTGTTAGAAATCAACATTTTATTCAAAATAATGAAATATTTGGCCAGCAAATTGTTTTGAGCGGAGTAGGGTAACGGGAAACTGGGTAGGGGAAGGTGGGGCATAACGGACCCCCGGGGCAAAACGGAACCACCTAGAAAAATAGGCCTTGGCAATACTGCCGCCTATGCAAATTATATTGAGGAACACAAGTATGGCTACGAGGATTTACAACAAATCTGAAACAATCCACTGACATTCGAGCAAGATCGAGTCAAAAAATTACTACCCGTCTGGTGTAAGATATGTAGATGTTTAATGCGCTGAAATTTTACTTCATTAATATCAGATTCCCAAATAATTGTGTATTTTGTAAACACGAAGGTACTGGCCATGAGCTGTATTAAGTGCATGGCCTATATGCTACGATGTATTATGCATGCAACCTATTTCTAAGAAATCGGGTATGGGGCAAAACGGAACCCTAGGTGTGGGGCATAACGGAACAGGGTTCCGTTTTCCCCCGGGTGTTTTGTCCCACAGATGGGTTCCGTTTTGCCCCAATTGAACATAAGTTGTCTTCACTAAAGGAAATGTAGGTGTTATCTAGGGGCCTACTCGAACATGGTAAACACTTCGCTGAAACATAGACATATAACTAGACCTACAGATAGAATTAATGATTAAAAGTTAACCACTTACTCCACAGAGATGGTAGGCCTACTGAGTATTTCTTTCTAATCAAATATTGGTCATACATATTATAGGCCTACTAGGCCTATAAGAAGTTAACCACTCACTCCACAGAGATGGTAGGCCCACTTAATATTGTAACTGAATATAGGCCTACATATAACTAGGCCTAGGGCCTACCGATGGAACAACTGATATAAGTATGCACCCAGGGTGCCGTTTTGCCCCATAGGGGGGTTCCGTTTTGCCCCGATACTGGGGCAAAACGGATTTTTTTTGTTGAAAATATTTCTTCATTTTTATAAAAAATTGTAAGATTCAAGTTATATTGGTTACTGGTACATATTAAAGGTAAATACAAACTTCAACTGAACATATACTTTTTACAGTCATATTACTTATGGTGACGTCACAGAGCATCCTCAAAGTTAAGTGTTCCGTTATGCCCCACCTTCCCCTATCGACTTTCATTAGCCTTTGCAGTAGCATAGCAGTTCACTTTGTATGTAACAGGAAATCTGCAAAACATCATACCAGAGAAGATGATTCTGGTACCATGTCATTGGGCATAGTATTAATAATATTATTATAAATGTAAATACTCACCATAGTAAGATTTCTTTTTATTCCTCTTCAATGGTGACTTTTTCGGTGGCCTATCTTCTTCTATGTCGAATTCTGCACCGTCGTTATCATATGCCTTTTTATCACGGTGTTTTTTATTGCCATTCATTTTGACTTCCTCTTTTATTGTACAATCCGTAGAATGTCAGGTGTTTTCAACGTATGGCTAGCTAGCTAGCTGCCTGCTCGCCCTGGCCAACCCGGCCTAGAATGCAGTCATAGTGTGCGTTTGTGACATGCGAAGGATTTTTAGTACGTAATCCTACGTATGTTTTCCTGGATATTACGATGACGATTTGTACGATGTCAGTGATCAAAATAGACTCAACTGTATACAACAACTTGTGAACGGGGTTAAGGCGCGGTCACAATGCATCTTTTGCATAACAATTGAATGGGAAATCACCTCCACTGTTCATGCCGTCAACGCTGTGTTTACGGCTGCGATTGACTGCACAAAACGAGTAGTGCTTGATTCCCAGTGTTTTATTTAGTTGTTTAATATGTGCAGGTAAAGCATTGGCATAACGCTATACTATAGTTGGAAAATCGGTACCAGCTACCAGAAAAGCGATTACTCCTCCTGCCTCCTCCCATCCCGCAGCGCGGCGCTCCTCCCGCATCCAACCACCAATTACAAAATCATCACAAATATTAGACAAAATAATACAATTATAAATTCAGGTAATACATCAATAAAAAATTACATCAATGTAAAAATAAATTAATAAATTAATAAAATTCTGGTAATAGGCCTACATCAATAAAAAATTACATCAATGTAGGCCTAAAAATAAATGAATAAATGAATAAATGAATAAATGAATAAATGAATAAATGAATAAATGAATAAATGAATAAAAGAATAAATGAATGAATAAATAAATAAATAAATAAATAAATAAATAAATAAATAAATAAATAAATGAATAAATAAATAAAATAATTCATTCATTATAAAGAAAAGTAGGCCTATACAAAGTAGTTGTGAAATAAATAAATATTAAAAAGTAGTAAGTAAACCTGTCATAAGTAAGTATTATAAGTAAATATTATGAGTAATAAAGTAAGTAAACATTAAGCAAGCAAGAAGGAAAGAATAGGGCCTATATTGCATAAAAGAAAGAAGTAGGTAAGTAGTAAACAAGTGAGTAAGCTCCGAAGTAAACAGTTAAGCAACTTAAACAAATAAATAAATAATTTAATTAATTAATTAATATGGTGATGATGACGACGACGACGATAACGAGAATGGTTATGAAGATAGTGTTAAATTACATGTATTTGGTAAGGTAGACTTTTAGATATGATGTAGGCCTAAACTTTTTTTATATTGATGCTGCATTTGTGATTTTTCTTGTGTGATTTTTATTGATTCTTGTGATTTTGAAAAAAAAATATATAATGGAAATAAAAGCACCGCACTTTGTGTCTTGTGGAAAGATAGAAAAAATACTGTCCTCTAAAAATCAAAATAGGCCTATGCTCATCCTCGCAATATGTCATAACATCTTCACCGACCATACTGGTAAGTGGTAATGGTAAATGGTCCCAGGCTGTAGTTTTGATTAATAACATTTTTAGGAAATCGTACAAGTTCTAGATTCTATAGATGTGGCTACATTAATTAAGCAAATAAAAAAAAGGCTCGTGGAAACAAGAAATACTAAAAGTAGACTATAATTATAAGTTTAACCAGGGAAGTGCCACTTCCCTGGTTTAACTAAGTCGGTAACAATAATGCTGGACCGATACCACCACCTCCAATTCTGTCTACTTTCGACCAATCAGGGCTTGTTTTATTTTTCAGCCACAAGAGGGCTCCCTGACATGCTCAAGCTAGGGCATAGGGTTCCGAACATGATGTGGTATGATAATATGAACTTGATTGGGGATCTATTTGGGCCTCAATGTCAGGGGTTGTACGTAGAGTACAGCATCCGGGCGCAGCATAATCATATCAACTGTCAAGTCAAATTTCACATTTTTATTGTTTGCAAGATCTAGTCCATGACTTATGACCATTTTATAGAATAAAATTCTTCGGACATATTACGGCACAGGTCACTAAATGTCGACGTGTTTTTTGTTTGTTTGTTTGCTTTTTTATTTTTTATAATTAGGCCATGATCGATCCGTCCAACAATACAGATACATATTTTGTAATGAGTTCTCAGGCTTGAGTTACTCTTGGTGTGTTATAGTTAAACTGAACTGAACTGTTATAAGAATACTAGTATCAGCATTAGCTTTATAATAGGAAGATTTTCAACAGGGGGGGGGCCGAAAAAAAAAATTGGTGGACCCTCTTTTATAATTCAATAGGCCAAAAAGCAATGAATGGAATTGGTTCAGTAACAAATCAGCAACACCGCCCCCATGAAAGGCAACCCATCTCCCACCCAACTCCATCACTTTTAATATTGCATTTCATTGCACTTGACATTCACTGTTTAGCAAAGACCCCTCGGCAATACCAACCCACGGTGAAACTATTAAATCGGAATACTCGTCCGCTGACATGACATTACTACCGTCTTGCCTAAAGTTATAAAACTATGAAAAAGACCACAAGTGCTAACAGTGTGGAGGAGTAAAACATAGGAAAACACTTACCAGCGGCGACTAGGCAATTGAGGAAAGTTTGGTAAATTGATTTTGAAAAAGGTTGACGGGATTGGTTGCACAGGATTGGTTCGTATTCTCTGGTTCCAGTGAAGCAAACTTCCATCATCTTTTCACCGTCTCAGCTTCGTACACGGTACTAGCAACGCAGAATAAACTGCGACAAACTGAATTTGTGATAACCTTTTCATCTCTTGCTAACAATCTATCGAGGGACATATAATTTGCGACCGTTTATTGCATTTGGATGGAATATAACTTCGTTTATTGGATTTCTGTAATTTTGTTTCCAGAATAGAATCATATACCGTTTACGCAATTGAAGGTAAATAAAAATGCTCTTTGGTTTTGCACTTTTACATGTTTTAATTAAGACGTTTCAGATGAAAGACGCTTGTCTGTTATATCTACGTTTGTCTTTTGTGGCTGTGATCTTTAAATATGTTGACGAGAACATTAAACATGCTCATCCCACGTTGCTCCTCCTTAACACTATACATGTATATCAATTCTAATTATTTTCCATTGCAAGTCGTTAACGTATTTTTAGAATAATACTATTTGATCGGGCATCTCATATTTAAAGCAGTTAACGTTATTAACATGAATGACATACCGTAATTCAAAAACCCTGCATGCTTCTTTGATTAAACATGTTAAAATTGGCAATTCTAAATTTGATTATCCTCATAAGTTAGCTTAAGTTCAACGAATTGCTATTGTTTGCAAAAACAACTAAGCAACATACATCTGTAGGGTGCATCATCATAGGCAGGGTAGATGAGTAAACTATCAAAGAAATTTTTTTTAAATGAGAAACGAAAAGACTAGATTAAAAAGGTAAAATTCTTCATTGCCTCTGCGATATCATATTTGAACCCAAATCCTGTATTTAATACGGATTCGTCTGTATATAGAAATTGAAATACAAACTTTTTTAACGTTTTACCATTTTAAAAGTAGGATATAGTCATTTTCGTAGTTCTACGAACCACAACGTTCTTAACTTCTCCGCATGTGGCCGATAGAAATAGGTTGACAGACTTATACCACAATTAGCAATGTCAAAAAGGTGGATAATGTACTTTTAAAAAATATTAATTTCTGCGAGTGGTGACTTCAGTTGCCTTTTGACTGATGATACAACCCAGGGAGGCCATACTATTTTTCAAACGGGACCTTTGGGTTGGGCAATGTCGGTGGTCGCTGTTTGCCCACTATAAAGATTGAGAACAAAAAATATAAGGGAAAGAAGATAATTATATATAAATTATATTTGATTATAAAACTAGAGAAATGCGTACTTGAATAAGCTTGAATAATAACCGCAATTCACTTGTGCGGTCTGAAGTATCTAAAACATTGAATTGGTATTTAATTAATCTTCGTAATGCATGGGTTGTAACTTGTAGTTGTATGCATACGACGAAACTCGCTCTCGAAATCTTGGTTTATATTGCTACCAAATTGTCGGAATTTTGACGAAAAATCGGTAAAATTATACCTATAGGATATCGACACTTTGCCTATCAAAATGAAGTATTCTTGCATTATTCATCCTTATGATTAAAATAAATCACATTTACATTATATTAATCTTAAAATATTTTTGCGACCATATCATTTTGAAGTATTGTGCAATTTTTTACAATGAAAAAAATTAGCATGATGAATGAGTTGAAATACAAGCTCATTTGTTATCAAGATAGTTTTAGCGTATCGTATTTCAGGTGTTTTTTGTTTCGTGCTTGTTCATCTGCATACATTTGTTTAATACCTGTCGCGTGTAATAGTATACGTTTGTTTTTCACTAATATAAAAGCATTATTCTCCTTTTTCTTGTTACCAATATTTATAATACAACCAAATACTGTCTTTTCAATCGTGACAATTTGAGTAATCTATAGGAATGTTAATCCTTTTGACTTTTGCCCAAGTTCATGGTTAACCTAGGAAAGTTTTGTTCGTTTTCAGTGATTTATAGTTCGTTTCTTGATTCTGACGACCAATCGCGAAATAAAACAAATAAGTTCTCGCTGTCAGAAATGGTAGCAGTGATTTATTTAAAAGGTGTTGACCCTTTTGAATTTATGAATATGATATCGTAATTATGAAAGGTAGGCATATAGGAGAAGATGTCCCAATCATTTCTTAAATAAACATGATAAAATGTGTCACAATTAATTTGTAGCAACCAATACATTTAAATACCATGCGCAAAAAGTAAAAAGGCGACGCTTTTAGATAAGATTGTTTTAAAGCATCCACTGTCGTATTTTTTTTCTCGACAGGACAGGACAAAGTACATAAGACCTAATAAAAAAAGTATCTAAGAATGAGATATGTAGGCTGTCTCTCTCCTACTACAAGGGGCAGTCTTCAATGAACGGCTCTTTTCAGAGCCATCACTTACTTTCTCCCTAGGACAACGGCACAATGGAACTCACTTCCTCCATCAATTAGACAATCCCCAACTACGGAAAGTTTCAAACGCCAGCTGCAAGCTTGCAACCCTCTGGAGTTAACCAGGAGGGCCCTTCTTCGTTAATTGCCTGCTGCCTTGCTCCGCGTCAGCGCCCTGTGTTGGACATCCTATTGGAGATTACACAGTAACTAACAGATGCAGATGCAGATGCTTTTCTCTGTTGATAAGGGGCAGTCTTCAGTGAACGGATCTTTTCAGGGTCACCAAAACTTTTACGTTAGCAGATAGGCGAGGCCTGCTTGTTCTCTGTTGATAAGGGGCAGTCAGTGAACGGCTCTTTTCAGAGCTATCAGTAGGCAAGCCGTGGCCTACATCTCTCATTCTTAGATACTTTGTCCTGAAGTAGTCAGAGCAACTCCTGCCGAAAGCTTGACAGTTCAAAACTTATCCGACGGCGAACCCGCTAAAATCTTCCAAATTGATTTGTACGATTTAAAATATGTTTGATCGGTGCATTAGGCAATATGGTATATTTCTTTAAGTCATGTCAGTAGAGATAATATCTACAATTTGAATGTACTTCATGCTTGAGAAATAGATTTTAACATGATTCCCATATTTGTACAATATATATGGAAGTCATCTTCTTCATATGATGGAAGACGGGGGTCGTTCTGCCATCACCCCTCTCTGAAAACTGTGCTGGTACCGCTTCCGACCCTAAAGGTATAGGGAATAAGGGCTGCTCGCTTGACATCAATGTATACCGTTTGACTTACACCCGAAGCAATATGGGGTTCAAAGTGTTTTCCTAACTTTTTGTTAGGACGAGTTTCTGCTCAATAGGCACATGGCCTTTAGATGCATCATGGCAGTCCTTATAAAGTAAAATTTGGGTCAAACATTTCGTTTGGGAGCGTCATAAATTTCAAACAAGGACTGAATGTTTCTCCCGGATGTTTCTGAGGTGGTTGGTGCTTTTATTGTGGATATTTTGTGGGGATTTTCAAGCATGGTAGAACCCATAAACCGCAAGTTAAAGTGCTAGAAGATATAATGATAAAAAATATAAAGAACCACAAGACCTATTTAAAATATCTTAGTGCTGCTATATTCTGTTCATGAGATTGTTATAAACTTGCTATATGTGGTGAGATAAATTGTTATAAAATTGTTATTTTCTGTGATGAGATTGTTCTAAAATTGTTATATTCGGTGATGAGATTGTTATAAAATTGTTATATTCAGTGATGAGGTTGTTATAAAATTGCTACAGGCTGTGAATGTGTGATGAGACTTGATGGAAAATTGCTATACTTGGAACGGTTCGGCATCATGAATTGGAATTGACAATTCTTTCACGCACGAGTTCATCGATGTTGCAAGTTAGCATTGAGCAACTTTGACAAGCAGTTGACAACGTTTTTAAAAGAAAAGAGAAAAATAACAAACTTGAAATTTCCCAATGGACAAACTCAATAATGTTGAAGTTAAACATGTCACTACATAGGAGATTTTACAAGTTAAAATACATTGTGTATTTACTATCATGATAAATGTGGTATGTCATGTTGTCATGGTTTTGTGCCTGCTAGATTCAGGGCACATTATGATGTCTGCTTGGTACTACATGAGACTATTCCGAGTTTGGAATAAAGAAAAGGGGTATAAGCTTGGATTTCATGCTAACATTCTTGTTTGAAAAAAAATTATTTCCAAATACCACCACATGCATCGTGCAAAATTATGTGATCATCGGACGACCAATAATGAAAAATCACCATCATTAAACAGAGTCAGCACTCAGCAGTTCCAGCAGTTTATTGGCACAGATGAACATGCATTATGCTCACATCTTGTTATAAAGCATCCGCATGTACAGGCATGAACATCTCGAGTGAGGCTGAAAGATGTCATCAAATGTCACACTGATACATTAGACCATGAGTCTCCTATGTCATGCATGTATCGTCCAGGTTAACACGGTTAAACGCCTACATGCTTTGATTCTATCCGATGAGTAGCCTATTTACGATATTCTTTCAATCATCCATTTATATATGTCCCAGAGGGTTTTTTTCATATTTTTCATAGTTTGAAATTTGAAATATGACTGATAGCAGCAGTTGTAACATCACACGAGAGCGGGTTCCGCATCATATCAATCACAGATGCATGCGCATCAACAATTCTTGTTTAAAACACTTAAGAAAGTTCCAGGAATCTTATTGGTTCTTAGCCGTGTGATATGACACGATATAACACACTTAATTAAGCGCGTGCGTGTCGACACGATACTCGTACGCGCTATAACCAATTGAAACGCGATCTTTTCCTGGATGCGGATCCGCATCCAGGAAAAAGATCGCGTGATAGGCGCGTTTCGTGTAAGTGCGTAGTGTGTGTTCGCTTAGGGCGATCATGACGCGATGCCGCATGTGTGCACAATCATAGACATTTGTCTGGGTGCACAATCACATTGAAACGCACCAGGAATGCGGATTGATGCGGATTGCGCTTCTTGTGCAGATCACCCCAATGTTGCAGTCAGGACTTCTCACGATCCTATTGAAGCCAGGGTCAATGTGTTGCACATATTGTCAAACTTCTCTTATGAACTATTGTCTTCGGGGGTTATGTTGTTACCATTCGCGTGAAATCTTATATAGAAATCAATGGAAGGTCACCACCCGGGTCACAATAAATGGTTCCGAGTTTTTCCATTATTTTCTTTATTTCAAAAAGAAAAAAAATGGGCCGACCAAATGGAAATGGAAATTTTGATGTCTATATTCAAATCATGAAAGGTCTTGGTCTAGGAGCTTTCAACCTTTTGAACTTACCAATCCAGCTCTTTGTACAATACAAATCATGTTGATACAATATCTTGATAAAACATCTCAACACCATTTGACATCTGGAAAATGGAGTTCCAAATGGTAGCAAAAGAAAATCTCAAAATTATTGGAACATATTTAGCATGTGTAGCTTCACCAGTCATCACGCAACAAATGCCTCAAAACACCAAACATCTGATTTTACTATATCCTTTTTCAATTTTTGTGTATTTTTACGTTTTATTATTCATGATATTGCATACCGAATTTATCAAGTAAAAATAATAAACTTCGTTCAAGAATCACCGTTTTCAGATGTAGCTCAGCTCAGTAAGTAAATAATTATTACTGTTTAACTTAGATATCAAGAAGCAGTTATATGTGCAAAGGTTCACGTACGAAAGAATTTGAAGAAAGACAGTGTTATCGAATTGTGTAAAATAAAACGTCTGTATTCTGAATATTTGAAAAGAAATTTCTCTTGCTCTACAATGTTCTAGAAAACGGATTTTTATGAAAGAGGTATCAAAACAAGCGCAGTGGAATTATGTATTATTGTGATTAATATGAACTATTTCCATGCTTATTTGGTTCAGAAATGAGCGAATCTGTACAAAGTGGGTTAACTATGTTAACTTACTTGCACAGCGAATGTGATTGGAAGCATAGACTGACATGACTTGTTTCCACGTGGCTATCAACATGTTTAATCATTCGCCATTACCGTATTTCTAAAACTTTTTCAGTAGCTTTCAACACAGAGTTGAGTCTACTGTTTTGATATCGGTTTGTTCAGGTATACCTATACCTTGTCTTCGCAATTTGTACTCGCAATATATATAAGTGTTTCAATCATTTACGGCAAATAAAGATGTACCATTAATTAAGAGACAAAAACACATTTACGGTAACGTAATGTGTACACAGCATCTACAGGCTATAAGCAGTGATATATACAATTGCTTAAAATATCATATTTGTGTCAATTAATAAAGGAAAATAATTTATAGTACACTTTCCGGAATGAATTAAAACTGTTTGAATGATTCTTTTATTTCATATCATATTTCGACTCGCCGTCATCTCGAGACATGTACACCAAAGTCAGCAAAGTGGCAGGTAATTTGGAGTGTCGCCAATAGAGTGTCTGCCATTGAAACCCATGAGACACAATGAACTAAGGTTGACCTTAATATAAGGGAAATAATAAATATATGGACAAAATATACAATAACAAATGTGTAAATAACAATAGTGTCACCAAATCCATCACGATTATGAGTTATTCTTCCGATAGAAGGCCATTTGTTAAGACAAATTGATAGCAGTTGCTGTTATTAATAAGAATAAACATGTCTTTTAATTTTGAAATATTTTTACATGGCACACAATATCTATAAATAGATTACAGTTGATGAATTTTGAAATTTATTATATTCTAAATATAATATAGACGGTCGTCGTTATAGAAAATTACTTAAATTACACCACTTTCTATATAATTGTATTTTGAAGAAGAAGGTTTTTATTTATATAGTTGATGCTAAGCATGCAAACTTGCGCTAAGTGGCCATATTGTTTTTCAACATTGAATTTGAATAAAAGATTCAATTACTATAAACCCAGTGCAACGAATACAAAAATGGTAATTGTATCAGTACAGCGTTTTACCTTTCATGCTTATATTGCTTTTTAATTTAGAAATTTAACCCAACCCGACTGTCTAGTTCAACCGATCTGTTCTTTATGGATGCATACAGATAAGTTCGTGTAACACATGTTTAGAACACGAAACCTTTTCAAAATCGCGAAATTTTCGAGATATTTTTTAACTTTTAACTTTTCGGATGTCAAATATTCATTTAATGATCATATCTGTCGCCATTATTCTGTTTATTCTCAGGTGCAATACACCTGTTTTAAAACCGCAAAAGAAAGCTGGAAAATGTTATCAGAACAAATAATGCACATGTAAAATGTCAGGTATCATCCATTGATGTCCTGGTTGATGGGAGCTATGGACATGTGGGAGCTATGGAGGAGCCTCAAGATGCTCGACCCACGCTAAACATCAACATCTACTCTAAGTACATCTCAACAAGAAATTGTCGATTTCAATCGCTGACCAATGTAAATGTTATGTCACAATGGAAAATTGTAACAGACTTTTGGCAGATTCAAACATATTGTGAGACAACAAAATTTTGGGAAATTTTCAATACATTTGCTGGTATGATGGTTAAAACAGGCGATGTTGTCTTGGAAAATAATTTTCGTGGGTACTTATGGCACTTGTGGTATATAGCTTCATATGGTCATCTGGGCATAACTTCTGGTTCATAGAATGACTTTAAAAAAACTCACACGCCACGAACATGAGGTCAAGTTTTGAGGTGTGCGTTTAGAATTGAGGTTTTTGAGTATATGCCATATTTGGAAATGAGACATTTTTGGCTCTTCATCATATCCAATGCACCAGATGTTTATAAACTAGGGTTCCCATCTGATCTTGTAGCACCATAATATAAGTTGATCACATTTCCGATTTCAATCATATACATTTTGTAGTATCGACTCACTATGGACCACAATGGCCTCATCCCAATGGCATAGTTCAATAACCTCAAAAATACTCATAGTGTAAAATTTGACCTCAAGTTGCAGAGTATGAGTTTTTGTACCCAAATGTTCTAAGGTCATTCAATGAATGTACAAATGTATTAGGGTTAAAGAACTGTGACCTGATAGATGAGCATGTTGTGGATCATAGTGACTGCTCAGTTTTTAACCGTTTTTTGACATGAAATATTAATTGGAATGCATGAAAATAAGTCTATTTGTTGAAACAAAATTTCTTTTAAAGTGAATTGCTGTTGCGCAACTTTGCTAAGAATGTCAAAACTGTATCATGCTGTAAGCACTTCACTTGCACTATATTCACTGGAGTTTCTTATGACAAATTATTCAGAACTGTTACAATAAAAGTTGTCTCACCACATCATCTTGTAAATCGAAGAATATTAAATATATATTTATCATAAAATTGTTGGATCAACTCCAAATCGATTAGGCAATTTGCACGCTACAAAGGAGTAGGATTTGATGTATCGACAGGTAAATTATTTACACTAGTGTTTGATATATAACTTTGATATAGTGAGACAATGTACATACTGACTGGCATAATGCAAAGTAGAGTATATAAAGGCGGTCTCTGCAACATTTTGGGAAATTGTCGATTAACACGAGCGAGTTTGTCCAAAAAAATACAACCGCATTTATATTCTGAAATATTCGACAGTGAGCTGCAAATTTCAGATTAGATTTAATTTACAAAATAATATGACGATCATTGTTTCACTCCCAGTCGACATATTTTTATAGGTTGATTGAATCCTATTTGTCTTATTAATTAATTTTCATATCTGCTTATCTGCTTCAGTTGAATTAAACAAATATAATATAAAACAATATGCCTAGAAATATTGTTGATATTGATCACATTGATTGTATCAAAAGAATAACGACAAGGCTATTCCAGTTGAAATCCATATACCCCCTTTGGAAGATAGGACCTCAATCTCCCACAATCTGGAGTGTCAGTTACTTGAATGGGAGATTAAGGACATGTCTGCCTTCCATAGGGGTGTATAGATTTCAACAGGAATGGCAAAATTTCGTCTCGTGGGTAGGAAGAGGAAATTTTTTAAAACAATCCAAAAATATTTTACGAGGTAAATATAATCCGATTATAGGGGGCCTACTAGTCAACAAATTCACGTAAACAAGTTGTTGACACTATACTATATTTTGAAACAATAAAGAAATTTAATGGTCTTGTTCCCAATTGCGACTTTTAAAACAATAGTGTTATTTTGAATATAAAACGTATATCTGGAAAGGTGGGCGCTCAGTGCAAACAGCGGAAACCACTCCTATTGCAAACCGTTTAAAAACCTCAATTATTGCCTATTGTTTAATTGTCAAATGCATGTTTAAAATCATTTAGCTTCGGAACACCGAAATCAAATTTAGTCAGTGAAATGTGAGATGTGATCTGACAAGTCGTGTTTTCAGGTACGTTTATGTGACATAAGTCAATGAAGTTTAACAAAGACAATGTTCTGCATGGCAATAATGAGGAATATTTTTTGAGTACTAGTAGTAGTTGCTGTTTTGTGTTTTTCTTATTAACTTTCGAATCTAAAAGTTCATGCAATATAGGTCAGTGCCCACCAATTTACCAATCACAGTTTCATGCACTACCTGGACATTAAACAACCATATTTTACACATGTCAATCTCATAACGTAGCTAATTCGCATGATTTGCCGGGACTATATCATGTATATGAACCTATCGATACTTATGGAGTACTAACCTGTACCTATTGCATGAACTGTTTGATTTGTAAGGTTAATGAAGAAAACAAAAACTTTTCAAATATCTGGAGCTGGATGGGTGAAAAACGCTCAAAATGTACAATTTTAATGCTAAAACGTGCCCAAATGAGGAAAGATGCACATTACAGCGTTTGGTCAATTTTGTTCCCATTTCGAGCCCGCCCCGGTCGGTATATCTCAACATTCACTTGCTTTCATTCCTAGTTGCAAAGATCAGCTTGTTCATTGGATGGTGGACTTCAGTCATGAATAAAGTCCAGTGGCACCATTTAATTTAGCTTCAGCCTTGTCTAGACCCAAATGTATGTAAAATGGCTTCTCAAAATGGGAAACTCAGATTGAATTTCTAGAAAGATCAAGGCATTGGCGACAGTGTTTCAACATGTAGGCTAATTACACACGGTGCCATATTTACGAGGATAACATTGTAACTAAAATCGAACAGAAAACCTGAAGTTTGGTTGTTTGTGTGCATACATATGGCAATGAGAGATTAAAATGTAGGGCATGTGTATCAGGTAAATTCAGGTACGGGATGCACGCAAAGAAATTTATATTGCCATATCGTGGTGAGATCTTAATCTTTGCTTCCGAAGGTAATACAAAATGTCATCTCTTTAAGCAGATAAAGACCAACTTGAAAACAATGTCCTCCTGAAATACTAGAACCTCAATTTCATGCTCATCCTTGGGAAGCTTCACTTCAGAACTATTATATAGATATGAGCCGAAAATACTATGGATCTTATTCTATTTCGGTAATTTTCGGGTCGATAAATGCGGGGCATCATTCATGTTGCGCAAGTCTCGTTTACCATATCTTATTTTATCCAATGATTTGTATCTATGCCATAGTAGGAAATACCTACAAGCTATAGATTACTACGGTAGCTGCCATATTTTGCACTTCACTGAACCGACTTGCTATGCTAAATTATTGGGATGTAATCGTAGAGATTCTTTCATCAGTAAGTAATGGTATCTCCCCTCAAGTATTCGCATCAATATGATCATGATCACGAAAAAAGTTAGAATACTGCTGCAATCCGAAAGAAATTTTAAGCCACACTTGGAAGAAGAAACCCTATTCCTACAAGGAGCTGTATTAATTTGAACTGCGATACGGTTTAAGATCACTCGTGACGTAAAATAAATTTGTTTCAGTATCAGACGATGTCAGTGTTTTGTCTTAGTTATCATGGTTACCGCTAACTTATAAATCTGCAAAAATGATGAAGATACAATTTTGGAAGATTTTGAAATCTCCATGAAGAATACGAATTCTGTGGGTGCACTAGTAGGGATATCGAGGAATGCATTTAATGTATAACAATTTTATGCTATAAAAAATCAATTTGTTTCAAATGAGCAATCACGAATTTACATGTCAGACATCCATCAAAACGTAAAAATAGAAGGGTATAAACGTGGTTTCCAAACTGAAATCAATCAAAGATGTTTTATAAGTTGATTGAATCTATTGAATCTTATTGACTTTTTATATCTGTTTAATATCTGCTTCAGATGAATTAAACAAATATAAATAAAATTTATGCATCACTCCAAGTGAAGCAATAAAACAATCAGTCTAGAAATATTGTTGATATTGATCACATTGATTGTATCGAAAGAATAACGACTGGGCTATTCCCGTTGATATCCATACACCTCTATATGGAAGATAGGACCTTAATCTCCCATACAGGGAGTGCGAGTTACTTGAATGGGTGAATCTATGTGTGGGAGATTAAGGTCGTGTCTGCCTTCCATGGGGTGTATAGATTTCAATAGCCCAATTTCGTCTCGTGGGTAGGAAGAGGAAATTTTCAAAATGTTTTACGAGGTAAATATAATCCAATTATACAAGTCAACAAATTTACGCAAACAAGTTGTAGACACTAGAACAAAAGAAGAAAACCAGACATTAATATATTTTGAAAAAATAAAGAAATTTGATGGTCTAGTACCCAATCGCGACTTTTGAAACAATAGTTAATTCGAGGATAAAACATTTCGAGTCTGGAAAGGTGGGCGCTCAATGCAAACAGCGGAAACCACTCCTATTCCAAACCGTCTCAAACCTCAATTGTTGCCTATTGTTTAATTGTCAAATGCATGTTTAAAATCATTTAGCTTCGGAACACCGAAATCAAATTTAGTCAGTGAAATGTGAGATGTGATCTGACAAGTCGTGTTTTCAGGTAAGTTTATGTGACATAAGTCAATGGAGTTTAACAAAGACAATGTTCTGCATGGCAATAATGAGGAATATTTTTGAGTACTAGTAGTAGTTACTGTTTTGTGTTTTTCGCCAGCCCATTCGGGGCTGGTACCTGTTTCAGGTTTGGGGTCAGTTTACTCAAGAGATTATATTTTAGTGGTATTGGAATGATTTTTTAAAATACTTTTTGTGGTTAAATTTTTTAAAAATATTTTAATTCGATTTGTTAGGAAAAGTAAGTATGTTTTGCCGTTTCAACGAACGAAAACGAGTGAGTATTACCAAAGTTATGTTTGAACTAATTAATTATGACTTTAAAAGTTTAAAGGCCTAAATGTAACAATAATAGTTAATATATATAGCATCATATGGTCAGCAGAAGAAAATCTGACATCACCTATGATGTCATATCAGTGTCCTTGACCGGGGGTCCTTACTCCTTGACCACTGAACAGCGTGATATCATGTTGATAACAGATCTATAGAATCAAAATCTTCATCATATCCCCGGATCATATCACAGATTCTAAAAAATCTGTGATCATATGGACCATATTGATGTGAAAGTAGTTATCTATCATATCCTGTGTCGTTTTATGGATAAAATGACTCAAAATGTTATTGATGAAATGGTTGCTATCATAAACATCAGTTTTGTCTTTTCAACGGGAAAAATCCGATGCAAAATAAAGTTTTTAGGGCCTAGCTATAATATGGGCATAATTTATGCATATAGTATTGAACAATGTACCCCATTTGACATGCACTTATAGATAAATAAATTGTCTTACTTTATTAATTTAATAACTTCTTTATTATAAATAAAATGACACATAACTATTTGATTCATAAAATTACATTCAACAAAATGATTGAAGAGAAAACACACAAGGCACTAGGCAGACTGTTATAGAATGGAGTATGTAAGATGCCATGTCCATAGCTTCGCAGGAGTTTCCGACTAGCAATCAACATGATCAGCACATTCAGAAAAACACAGTTTAAGAGTGAAGATTGTAGTGAGTAACCAGTCCTTTATAAATGTGCTGGCCACTATCTATTATAATATAGTAGGCTTAAACTATACATTGCGAATTAATTAAGTTATTTTAAAATAAAATGTACATGTAAGTTAACTCAAACCGGCAGTGTATATATCGAAAGCAGTGAAATCGGACATTCCTAAGCGAAGATATTGAGTTCGTAAGTTCTGGTATTACAAAATTGGAAATTGAGATATCGTGGGTAAAAAGCTGAAAAGAAAAAAACCAACGACAACAACAACAACAACAACAACAACAACAACAAAACAAACAGACCAGAACAATTTGGAGTACATGTAATGAATTAAAAGAGTTGACATGAGATTAGGAATTAATGTTTTCTGCTGTTTCAGTGTGCATGTTCTCATCGTTGATGGTTTGGTGGACTGTCATGTAGATGTAAGCGTGATCCTAAAAATGCTTTTCACATTGACCAAAACTAATTACAAGACCTCTTCTACATTGAGGCTGGCTTTCCCTTTTAAAGGGAATTTTTATCTTATTAACCTTTTGAATCTACTGAAAGTTCATGCAATATAGGTCAGTGCCCACCAATTTACCAATCACAGTTTCATGTACTTGGACATTTGTAAAACAACCCTCTCATACTGCAACTATTTCGCATGATTTGCTCGGACTATCATGGAACTGTCGATACTTGGCCGAGCACAAGTTACTTAACTAAAGTTAACTTATACCGTATTGCATGAAGTTTTTGATAGGAGGAATATTCATTAAAATGTGACCATTTTGTATTACTACTATTAGATTGATTTAGGTAAAATTCTGGGTGTAATTAGCCGTGTAAAGAACCCAGTGTGACCACGACCAGCAATTTAACCATCTATTGTGTGGTTTCTGTGTTTCCATTTGTTCTTGTCCATTGCCTTTGTCAGAACAAAAGAATTGTAAACTTACAAGAATGAATACCTTGTGGCTCAAGTTAAACGTGATATTGTAACTATTTATGCTCTTATTCTTAATATCTCTAAGCCCTATTAATACCTGTTATCGATGATTTGTACTATTATTCCTTGTAATATTGAGGATAGAACCCCAAAGCTAAAAGTATATTTTAACATTAGGTTAGCAAATAGCAAAAATTAGTGTGCTCTTATATGATCATATCTGTACAATCTTTTTTGAACAATATTATCATGATTGTGAATAATACTTGGTGTGCCACCTTATACACGTTTTAAATTTATCCATTGTTCCTACCGCTCGCAGTCTTTGTATCTTATAATTAGCTTCTAATTAAGTAAGATGTTTAACATAGAATTTTAATTTTCGAATACAATACTTTAATTTCATATGATTTTTCATCTGGTAAATTTGAATATTCTTCGCTGTTTTTTAGCAATAGAAGTTAATGAAATTCTGTGCGGTCATTTTATATAGGTATGTGCATGTACTACTTACCCAAAAACTCACTGCCGAAAAGAATTTTTACGCTTCACATGTAATTCAACAACTAAGCGTACAATCGTCCACAATAGATTTACCTAAGTAAAGTAACATTTGGGCGTATGTGAAAGGGTACTTAAGGCATTTAGGATTACGCTTCCTGTGACGAGATCAAAGTTACGTCTATACTATTGCAATTATCGATATTGGAATAAGAATAATCTTCTTCTTTCAATGGTTAATGTTTTTAGGTGAGAAGTTTCAAACCGCTTCAATAGATATTTTATCGGTGACATTAGTACCCGTGACGTAACACATACATGGAATCAATTGGCTAAATGACGCCAAGTATAATGTTATCCTTTTTGCCCTGATGGACGTGTGTTTTGATACTGAATCATCGTTTTGGAGAAAAATATACCATTATTTGTTTTTAAGCTACAACTAGTAGAAGAATTCATAATCTGGCAGCGACGAGCATTGTTATATGTTAGAAAGGCATTCACGTGTTTACTTTGCTTGTTCCTCGCTACTGAATACTTTTGTCATTTGTTGAGGATTTCGTGTGATACGGACCTGCTTACATATTTGTCTTGGATTTCAATTGGCTTTCTTACACCGTACACCCTGGATATTTTGTCATCCGTGGAATATTATATTGTGCAGTTTTGTTAACATGGCAGCTAGGTAGGTGTCTTAATTCATTTAAACTCGTGAAGAAATTTTGACAATGTTTTGGGGGTTGGGGTTCATTCAATTTGTAGGTTAGTTCGTAACAACATAACATAAAACTAAATCACGTATTTCATGTATTTGGGGCAAATATTTTGAAAATTGCATTTTGAAAATGACAATGTTCCTTAATTATAATAGTTGTAATAATTTAAACGACTTTTGATTTCATCGCCACCACACTTCTGTTAGAAATGCTGTAAAATTACTTCAATTCGTGCCAAGTTAATCACGGGGTTAATCATTTAAAATAGAGCTCAAGTTGCTCCAATTGTCCAATTCTAAGTCTGTATTTCTGTTAGCATATCTCTCATTCAAGAATCACGCCAACACTTGCATCTTCACAGTTTCCTTAATATTATGTTCAGAGTCTGAGACTCTAATGTAGGAAGTGGTATCACCTAAAAGTAAATTAATATAAAGCATAATACACAGGCAGGCTGTATAATTGTATTTGCCGGGGTTCTGTATCTTGACTTGAATCAATGCGAAATAAGTCCATATTCTGAAGCTTGCGAAGTTAAATCTATTTTAATTATATCATAAAATATCTAAAAATGACCTCTCAATTGCAATCTGATCAATGGATGTTTGCAATGGGTGGCAAATTTCACAAGTTATGGAATTTATTGTCACTTAACTTTATTTTTCATATTTTTTTAATGAATGCGACTGAAACACATCGATCATCACACTTAATGCATTCTCCATTGATTTGCAAAAACTATCAACAAGTGGCACAATAGATCGAAGTGTCATCTTTCGATACATTAACAGATTGAACATGTTATTTTGACGTAGAGTAAACCTGCCTACTCCTCATTCCAGAAAAATACAGCACTAATTTTTGTTTGATTAAAAATATGATTAAGTTCTGCCAAATGAAACATAGCTGAATTCTAAGCATTCATTTAGCACTAACTGGAGATCAAAGAAACAGTTAACTATTTTACCAATTTCTTGACAAAGAGCCAAAAACATGCATTTCGGCAGATTTTCTGACAATCGAGTCAAAGACTTGTATTAAGTGTATGCATTTTCGCTTTTTGTGTTACTTTAAGGGCTGGGGTATGAACGTTTGGACAGTATTTATTTTGGGACATTAGAGCACATCAGACATATCGAATTGCATTTTGAATACGAAGAATGTCATTCTGATATCAAATAATTTTGATTTTTTGAAATTCGCACTTTAATACACATTTTATGGCAAATCATTAAAAATTGATATTTTTGATATTTAACAGTACTTGAAGTAAACTTTATAAATCTGATGATTGATACTTAAAGTGTATGTAGGTGGGATGAAAAGCCGACGATCAATTGAAAATTTTGACCTTTCGTATTGAAGATATGGATTTTTCCCAAAACACCAACAAAAATTAGGTCTTTTTGGGAAAAAATCCATATCTTCAATATGAAAGGTCAAAATTTTCAATTGACCGTCGGCTTTTCCTCCCTGCTACATACACTTTAAGAATATATCATTAGATTTATATAATTTACTTCGAGGACTGTTATATATCAAAATTTGAAAAATATCAAATTTTTATAATTTGTCATAAAATTTGTATTATATTGTGATTTTCAAAAATGATAATTATTTGATATCAGAAAGACATGCTTCGTATTCAGAATGCAATTCGATAGGTCTGAGGTGCTCTCATGTCCCACAAAAAATACTGTCGAAACCCAATAAACGCTCTTTTTAGATCCCTTAATCAAATGATTGACATGTATTTTTTTAAATATTAGAATGCATAAATTGAAATTAGACTTCGTATAAGTTTTTAGACTTGATTGCCACATCATGTAAAAAAAACATCCTAAAAATACACGTTTTTTGACCCTCTTAATTCATAAATTTAGTCAAATAGTGGAATTTAGATTGTATTGCCAGTTTAATAGTGTGAAATGAATATATAGGATTGAGCTGTGTTTTATTTGGAATAAGTTCATAATATTTTTTTATCTCAAAAAATTAGTGCTGTATTTTTCTGGAATTGGTGGGTCAATGACCAGGGAAGATAGCGCTCAATGTTGTATGTGCTTGGGAGCTGGGTGGGCACAAACACAAACAGCCGAATATGTGAAAATTATTAATGTTAGGAAGGGCATTATGTTAGGATTAGGGTTAGGGTTTGGGTTAGGGTTAGTGTTAGGGCTAGGGTTAGGATAAGGGTTAGGGTAGGGTTAGATTAAGGCTTATAGATTATGGTGAAGTTTAGGGTTAGGTAAGGATTAATACATTAAAAACTCGACTCGTTGCAACGTGTGGATGTGTGGGTGGGTTAAGGATTAGGGTGTATAGGGCAGTAGGTATAAGGTTGTTTAGACGGCTATAAGTATTGAGGTGATCATAATTCATACCCAATCGATATCCATTTTAATACGATGACAAAATGAAACTTAAGTGAACTGGGTAGTAAACCATGTTCTATTAAAAATGATCACTAACCATTAGCTGCCCACCATGTACACAATGGGTTTGAATAATGTATTACAACATGTAACCATGTAATCCGAATTATTTTGGCACAGTGGTTACAAAGAATTAGATTTTAAGTAGGCCTACTAATAGTTCACTAGTGCTAATCATAAAAATCTGAAAATTGGTCACAAATGAATACGACACAAAAAATCATTATAGTTTTATTTGTTGCGTGTCGCTTTAGATAATACAACACTATAATAAAGCTAGCGTAACATGCATAAAATTGGTATAATATATAGGGCCTGCAGGTTACTGACCTACACGTGGTCAATTCAATATTTAGAAAAATACATTATGTTAGAGTATGGAACAAAAGTGAACTATATTTTTTGATACTTTAACACTTTCTGCTTACTTAGCAAATGAACATTTTAAATAAATACAATTGATCGTATTGAAACCAAACTCAGTCAAATCCCTGCCCAAGTAAATAAAGAATTGTATACACATTGAATCTGCATAGTTGTTCATGCCAGTAGAATGATTAAAACTCATATTCCACAATCTGAGTCAACTTCTGAGCTACAGTGGTAGACATAGGGGTTACCAGTATACCACTGCTCTTGTTAGTTAATGATACATCTTAATTAGGTGTATGTCCATTGTCTTGAGTAAAGATATGATGGAAATTTGGCTATTCCCATTTGAAATCCACACCCCTGTGGAAAATGACTCTTCTTTTTGTAATTCCAGTTAAAAGGATGTATACGTGGTCAGTAAATCAAAACCCATCGAGAACTGTGAAAAATTATGAAATCCGGTTGGATTTGATCAAATTTTGCCTATTTGGGAAATTTATTAACCTGGAATTCTAAAACGTCCTCAAGGGTGTGTGCTTTTCAGAGAGAATCACCCATTCTCACAGTCACATAGTTTTGTGACATGTTACAATATGTCACAAAAAGCGAGACTATTATAATGTACATGACTTTTGGCAAAGCAACTCGAAAAAACAAGTTTTGCAAATTCAAATATGATATGTTATTATGTTTTAATTACTCTGTGACGGGTGTATTTTGCCAAATTGACGAACTTGTATATTTACGGTCTATGATTTACTCTGTTAGTCAGGTGGTTCTTGAGATATATTTTGTATATTTGGGTAATTCTTTGGTGCAAACAGGTTTCATTGTACAGGTGCGTGTGAGCTTTCCTTTCTATCACCTCTAATTAATACTTATCAACTTGGAATCTTTCCGATCAAAGGAATCATGTGTACCGAGTCATACATCCATTCATTCCAATATGAGCGTGTTAACATATCATTTAATTTCCTCTTTAGAACGTGTCTTATTATCAATAATTAGGTCATATTCCATTGAGAGTCGCAATGCTTCATAGCTTTTTAAACATTGCAAAAAAAAGTACACTAAAAGCAAATTGGCTCAGCTTTTGTTCGAATTGTTCGATACAAACCCCACTGATTTCCTGATTTCAGTTTATTTATAAATAATAATACGCTTGACAAAGGAGAACACATGCCTACAAATATCTTTAGTAAAACTTTTCTTCCTGAACTGCCAAGTAGACGTATCAATTGTATAATTCCCGTTAAATAGGATTATTTTATCATTTTAATATACCGTTTCTCTAATATCATGACCATAATAACATTGTCTAATGCACATGCACATGCTAGTTCCCTCGCCCTTCCCCTTCTTCAGATTTTCAGGATGTTCACATAAGCTTCACTTTAGGCATTAAGGATATGCTATGCTATCGGCTAGAGGTACTTTTAGGTACCAGGTACAAGCGCAACTTTTATCCAAAAAATATATATCACGCCGAAATAAGTAATTTTATGAGATGTATTTAAGACTAATATTTGACAAGTTTATGAACTAACTGGTTTTACATAAGTAGATAACAATACAAAACCACAATCTGATCGCTCTTTTTCTTTTCTTCAAAACTGTTTTTTTTTCTCAAATGTTTGTCAATCTGTTTGCCTTCCGCTTTTAGACGGTAAAAGGTTTCTCTATACCCGTAGTCATTGGGTGACCGTTAGGTGCTCTTTACTTTGTGCATTGTTGTTTTACAACGGAATATGGTTTGTCTTGTGAACATTAATCCCGGCTTTCCTTTTGTTTTCCCCCATTATTACCCAATAATTGTTAAAATCATATCATATATCCTCAGCATGCTCAGTGTAGATTTTTCACTAACCCCAAAGTAACCAACAAACAAGTTAACTTGTATGAATGCGAGTAAAAAAGTGCAAAACAGTAGATCGTCGTAAAAATGATCCTGATTTCACTTTATTTTATGAACATGATTAAACGTAAAACGAGCTCCTTGGAGAGCTTCGAGGGAAATCGAGTGAAAAAGGCATGAAACTGGTAAATTTCTCATCGATGTTCCGTAACCTATTCAGAACGGTAATACAATGTCTTCCCCTGTTTCATATTAGGTCCTTGATGAAAAATTTACAACTTCACATTCAAAATGACCCGGAATATGGATTTTCTCTGCGCAAAAGATTTCAAATTTGGGAATTGTAGATGATGTCAGAAAGGCTATCTGATCGATTATCATGATATTCTAATTCCGAACTTCTCCAAGATTCTGTTTCCTCATGCTCAATTCATCAATATAATTTCATCCGTTTCGAGGATGCTCTTTTAACAAGTTTAAATTTTACTATGCAGACATAAACTTTGTCATGTCCGTTTTCTTTTATGTTTTTAAGCTTCTAAAATCTTGCGAAAGAACAGTGATGCATCACCGATAAAGATTCTACAATCCTAAAAAGGTTCCTGAAACCATTAGACACACTTTGATAAAATTCCGTATACTGAGTTTTGCATGATCATGGAAATATGACCATGACCATGATGACGACGATTGTTTTTATAGGAATAAACAAGACAATTACAACAGTGATTTACCCTTCCCTCTCCCCATCAATCAATGTTGGAACACTTTGGAAAACTGCTGAAGACAATGACATTGTTGCTCAACATTGCACGGGGGAGAGGGGGTGGCAGTTTTCCGTTCATGACACGAAAGTGTTTTTCAGGATTTGTAGAGAGTATAAAATCATACTTCGCACATAATTTGGAGTTTACATCAAGCATGTCAAGAGATGACATAATACTATAGCCAACCAGGGGCGTAGGCAGCTTTCTTGGTCAGGAGGGGCAAAATAAAATTTCGGGGGCACAGACGATAAAAAATGCAGTTGCATCATAAAATATATACATTACCGGTTTTGTTTTTAGAGAGGTTTTATTGGGACGATGTGCGCGTGTAACCCGCAAAATGTTTCTATTTTGCACTATTTTTGAACATGATTGGGATGAAAAGTGCTTTATTGTGTCAAATTGTTTATATTTTACACTATTTTGGCCCATGATCGGGATGAATTTTGGTGGAAAGGGGGCTGCTTGCCCCTTTTCTTTTCCTTTGTCCTCCAGATTTTCTCTTTCATTTTTTGTCAGAGGGGCACTTTTTTCTTTCATTTTTTGTCAGGGAGGGCACTCTGCCCCCCTTGCCACCCCACTGGCTACGCTACTGTAGCCAACTATCTTATTAAGTTCTAAAGGGTTCTTGTAAAGTGTTATCAGAGAACCTTAAGAGTTGTTCCATCAAAAAGGTCCTGAAAATGCAAGATCCCCTTTGAGAGCCAATTAAAAGTTCTGCAGCCTCCTTAGAGAACAAAAAACAAGTTCCTTGGGTGCGGGCCAGAGCTATATATAGAGAGACTTCACTCGTAGCTACAGTATGAGAGTAACAGCTTCACGTTATATTGAGGATTTTTTACCACTTTTAAGCCAGATTGGGCATACTCTAACATTTGACCCCACATGACCTTTAACCTCAAGTGACCTCGGTATTCCTCATTCAAACCAATTCAATGCATGACCTCCGAGTGACTTGCATGACTTTGGCGGGCTATTTTGAAACAGTCATGGTTGCACATGGATGTACTTCTTTTGAAAATCCTAAACAAGGTATAGCAGTCGCTGATAGGATATGCAGCTTTTAGAACACGGATAACCTTTATTTCATTTCGCACATATATTCCCCTGGTATCAATAATAATAAATATGTTCTTAGGACCAAAAACTATAGTGTTCTTACCAATTAAAATAAAATTCGTCTTTTCTATTTTCCTCTTTGTAAACTAGCAAGCGAACGAGCAAACATATACCAATACACAAACAAACAAAAAACACGTTACCCGCAGTGATGAAATATTGTGATATTAAAAACTAGGATGCTTTTTTTAGTTTAACCTGACCTATGTTGCACTTTTTCATTGTGTTTATTCTGCGTTTTGGCGTTCACCGATCTTGATCAGAGTCCTCAACTATTTTATATTTTGAGATGTCTTTCAAGTATCATTCTCTTTCAGCGATGGTTCAGAGTATTTAAGTCTTCAATATTATCTGATTTGCCTGCATGTTTATCCTATTGAGGCAACTTTGCCAATGTCTCCTGGAATCAAAAAATAAGCTGAACTAAAAGCGTCAACAGATGAGTGACGACTACCTAGATTTTCCGTAGGCGTATAGATAACTTTGGAAATTGGTTAGCTTCTTTTATGTCTGTTGTAGACGATTCATTCCATGACAACACCCTTAACACTGGTGGAACCATAGACCTTGTTCTATTTCAAGGGTCTATGGTGGAACATATAGGCCTACATGTATATCCATGTTTACTTTACATGTTTGGCATGCCTGTTTCAGAAGATACTTTTCGTTTGCTGCACGAGCTCGTCAATTTAATCCACATCAGCAATAAGCACTTGAAGTAAATATAGCAATTTGCCGAAATAGAATCTCTGCCTAATACATTAATTATTGTTCTACTTATAGGCTATATATATATATGTATAGACCTAATTGAAATTAAATGTCAGGAAAATACCTATGATACCAAAGTGTAAAACTCTATAAGTTGGTCAATGATGAGGAGTCAAGCACAACAACGTCATAATGTGAAAATCACGGTCTATTTTTGAATACCTAATTGTTACACGTCATGCACGTGCCGCATCCAAGGGCGTAAATCGGGTGGGGGACAGGGGGACACGTCCCCCTCACTTTTCAAAGTGGGGGGGACACAATATCAAATGTCCCCCCACATTTTGGTCCCCACCCCAAAAAAAAAGGAAAGGAGAGAAGAGAAAGGGAGAAAAGGAGAAAAAGAGAAGAGAAAGGGAGAAAAAGAAGAGAAAAGGAGAAAAATAGAAGAAAAAAAATGTTAAATTGCACGTAATTGAGTAGGCCCATACCTAAAAATCCGCACAGCCGGGTCAATCGTAAGTATAATATATTATAGGCCTGTGATTATTTTGGGCATTGCTTGAAGGCAGGTCCTCGGCCCAAAATCCTGTACTGCGGGCCAGTCGATATGCAGGGCCCGTCACATTTTATCACCAAAGTCAGTTTTAAGATGGACTCAATGCTCACTTCAACATCAATCCATGCATGCTTTAGTAATAATTCCGAATCTCAAATCTCAAGTAAAATTTTGCAAATTGAGTTAAGTCCCTTTTTTATGATAACCGTGTAAAAATTATGCACCAAATGACTTCAATTGGACCTTCATTTTGCAAAATTTTCCAACGTTTGAGGGCGGAACATCCCCCCTCAGACACCCCCCTGCGTATACATAAACAAGTGGTCGCTTTCGCTTCTGTTTTAGTGAAGGCTTGTCCACAAGTTAGGCCGTCATGTCACAATTTTTCAGCTGTTTCAAGCTAAAATTTTACACAATAATAGTGCCAAAATGGTCCACCAAATGGCTTCAATTAGGTCTTCATTTTGCAAAAGGTTCTTACTTCTCAGGGGGGAACATCCCCCTCAGACACCCCCTGCGTATATACATAAACAAGTCGTCGCTTTCGCTTCTGTTTTAGTGAAGAATTGTCCACGAATGGCTTATTAGGCCATCATTTCACAATTTTTCAGCTGTTTCAAGCTAAAATTTTACACAATAATAGTGCCAAAATGGTCCACCAAATGGCTTCAATTAGGTCTTCATTTTGCAAAAGTTTCTTACTTCTAAGGGGGGCACATCCCCCCTCAGACACCCCCCTGCGTCGCGCGGGCGCGACGTGCGCCGCTATCGATCCGGAGTATCAATGACTAATAATTTTCATTGTGTCCCCCCCACTTTCAAAAATGCATTTACGCCCCTGGCCGCATCTGAAGGTGGTGTAATATAGTATGATTTTTATCCCAGCTTTCGGCGAATAGATAATCCACAAATCCTCCCTACTTTTCACTCAATCTTTTTGAGAGGCTGCTGCACTTTTGTATCCAGTATTTTAAGGTATCCATAATAATACAAGTTTACTTCCCAAATACCCATCGCCTTGTAACAGACAGTGCATGACACGCGCAGATGAAAGTTCTTCACCCGGAAATTGAAGTGGGTGAGAGTGTCAAAACGCTCCACTGACAGTTGTAAAGAGCACATAGCATCAAAATGTTTTGGTCTTATAATTTTTAACATGAATGAATGCAAAGTCATTGTTTACAAATACACAGGTCTATCGTCTATTTTAGTATGACGAACTTGACCTAAATATTGTATATAATTTTATTACCCTTTTCATCGAGTGTTATAATACCTGTTTTTGCGTGTAAATAAGTTTATACCTAAACGAATTTTGTTGGCGGTGGATGAATATGTCTGTCAGTAAATGGTGCATACACTGCACATTCATGATTAACCCCAAAAATCTAATTTTAAATTTGAATAAATTTGAACACCTCCAGAACAATATGCAATTTATTTGCCATATGTTCTGTATGAGCTTTTTACTTATAAAAGACACATTGTTCATTGTACTTCTCTCCTGTGCTACGATAATGATTCAGAACTTTTTAGTACATTTTCCGGTTCATAAGACATTTAAAATTCTGTTGCTTTGCGGAAACCTTTTATACAACTTTACCATTTCTGGTTCACATAAATGTACTTTCTATTTCCATATTTTCCTATGACATTATGAAATCATATTTTTCAGGTTCATATAGACATGGCCTTAACCCTAATATGATCAGGGTATGTGCACTATTAGATTTATTGCGTAGACTAATGCGTACGGAAATGACGCTTCATTTTCACATCGTAACTCACTCACTCCAAGTACATTATGAAATCATATTTATCGCATCCATTTAGCAATGAAAAGGTTATGGAGGGAAACCAACTCAATATGGACATGCATAGCAAAGGTACATGTTGTGGACAGTGACCTATATAATACCGTAAAACCTCGTCTACAAGCATATAGAGATAGAGTGCTTCTGATGAAAGCTATTATTAATCCAGGCGCCATTATCATGATTATGGAGTTTGAGCAAATAAATTACGGATCCAAGCATATACAAACAAGTATTATTTTAAGACCAATTGTATTGGCATATTTACGCTTGTTTCGAATTAATTTAGCTTAGAAAAAATAGACGAGGTTTTGCGGTATTCTTGTAGAAGTTATATGACTAGATGCTATCATTTACGTTAGACTTTACCTTCAAATAATAAGTATATTTCACTTATAAATTGAAATTAAAAGCACAATTCATTTTACACCAATAGTAATGTGTGTAACCATGGTAACCATGCTAAAACTAAAAAGTATCTTAAAACTATCGATAACATAATATGATGGAGTAACCCTCGTGTTCTTTGCACTTTTTGTAAACAATTAGAAATTGATACTAAAAAGTAAACATGAGTCTGGGTAGCGTAGCCACATATTTTTTCCACTTACAATTGGAGTGCGTTTTTAAATGTACAGTATCATTATAATGGTATTAATTATCGATGTCATACAGAGCTGGTTTCCCTGGCTGCATTCTTATCGTGCCTTGTTTACAAAGTTTGAAACATTTTGCAAAATTACACCAATTTTATAAATCCCTGAAATGGGCATATAAGAATAATAAATAATGTTGTCTGGTTCTTATACTTATTAACATTGACAGACGGTAGGCGTAAAATATTAGTGTATATGCACTCTACCAATTGCCCTGATTTTGAAAACAAACAATATCATACCAATTCATATCCACAGGTTTTCAACAACAAAAAATAATAATTTACAGGACCAAAATGTTTTCATCTAGTGGGAATAATGACATTTGGTGTGTACATGTTTATAACATTGTACTATTCCAAGCGATATTTCAACGCGTAACAGTTGCGCGTGTTAATGAAAGACACATATGATGTAGTTTTGTGAAGTTCAAGAGGGCCTGGCCTGTTACATCTGTGGAACCGTTTGTCTGGTGACGAATATTCATATAGTATATGAAGCGAACAGGTTGCCCTATTATCCTGTGTATAAATAGGTATCAATAAGACAAGACGCCTACACTTGGTTCCTTTTGGTAGACTCTGAACTTCATGCACGATTTGTTTTACAAAGGTGAAAATGGAATTATCCTTTTGGGTGACTATGAGGTTTAGTGTTTCGGTTCAGAATAGAAAGGGACGGTGTACTATCTTGAAAGATTTTATGAAACAAAAAAGAAGCGGAGATTGTCATCAGCGTAAAATTAAAACATTTATATCTTGCATTGATGCTTTTCCCTAGTGGTTGCGTCCCGGTGGTTGCGTTAATTATTCGCATATTTGACCTAGGCCTACTGCTGAATCAAATAGGTCTATTATTATAATAGCCCAATATCATAATAGCCTACTTGGTTCTATTTTCGTTGTCCCCTTCAAGTTCGCCACTTCTGTCTGTTGGGGAGATAAACCTTTTTGGAACAATATACGATTGAATGTACCAACATACATACGTACATCGGCAGTTCTGTTTCGGCACGGTCAGGCTTATTGGATAGTGGACGAAGTAGTTATAGGGCATGCTGTGACAACGGGACTAGTCGTAGGATAAAGCAGAAGAGAGATAGCGATCATAGCCCTACTACCATGCTGCTAAATTAGCTATCTATACATTGGATGGAAAAAAAGTTCAGATAGACTTACTTTGGTTTTAATCACAGAACGCTTAATTACTTAATATTTGTTCCAAGAAGTAGGAATTAGTCAACTATTTTGCTTTGGTCTGAAAAATGAAAAACATACATGGCAGATTATGACGATCTATATAGCAACTTGATGTTGGATGACGGATGTTATACACATTATGCAATAGCATTGTAAATAAAAAGACTGGAGTGAAATACAAACGGCATATTTGCAAAATAATGTTACTATCAATCCCCCATGTCATCATAATTATACAGTATTCAAGACATAGGCCTACACTGATACGTTTGGGCAAGTAAACACGGCAAATTGGCCTGCAAGCAGACCCATCATCACCTCGTTACGTTTCGCTCTCACAAAGCGAGCAAGGTGATTATTTCCTCGTCAAGCACCCAAGGTAAAATTGAAGTTCATGTTCAAGTTTACCCCAGTGTGTGGTTCTTATATGTATCACATGTTAGGAACTGTCACCAGCCATGCAATTGGTTCAAGTGTTAAATGACAGTCAATGGAGCTGGACATCGTGGGATGGAGCAGGAACTGTTCAAGTGAATCTAAACTTTGAGCACTTTGATCCCATTTGTGAACGCGCTCAATTGATATCGTCTGGACCATTACTGGATGCTAAAATTGATTCTGGATATGGGAGGTGAACATGCAACCTGATCTTGAAACCTGAAACGATACCAAGTATTCTTTGGACAAAGTGAGTGCAAAATAGGGGGAAATTGGCAATGATGTAATGCTACGATAAACAATCACATGGTAAAACACGGTAACACCCAGTATTCCAAAACACCTTTTGGTCTATAGTCTGGCATCTTGCATGATTTTACGGTTTTGAATTGAACGTTGACAATTGATATCAAATAGTCTCATCATCAGTTGCTCAACATATTATTGTGCATATAGCTAAATAGCCTACAATAACATTACAAGAGGCGAATACAGTGATTACCAAATCGCAGTGGTCGCAAATGGTCGGAGCTTTGTCGCACATACTTTGCCCATTTGCCCAGAGTGTCTATGTTAATTTGATATTAATGCAAATCGGTTTTGATACGTTTAAAAACTAGTCTCGATCTTGCTTACCATAGAATGTCAGTCATGCAGGTGTTTGACTAACTACAAAGGGCCAATGAAATTGACGGACATTTCTTTTCTCTCAGTCATGTCACTAATTTCATTACAACGAAAACAATGCATTGAAAGGATTGTTTAAGTACGGGGTTGGTTTACACAAATTGGTCCAACACAGGACATTCCCAAACGTCGTGTACAGTTTATGGACAATGTCGTAGGAACATGTACTCTCTAAATGCAAAGACTGGAATCTATCTGCATGATCGGCACATATCAATACAGGAATAGGATTCGACGAAACAACGGACTTTAAGGACCTTACACGGTTCACTGACAATTTTGTGTGAGGGTGTATTATGTTTTGGCGTTTCAGACGCTAATAGAGAGATTGCGATTTTTACGTGAAACGTGAAACCGGAACGGCAACCGCATGTTAATCCCGAGTTAGTATGCCCTAGAGGGTGAAATCCATCGTGAATTGGTTGATAGATTTCCCGTAAAGCGGTCACGTTGCGGTTGGTAGCAAATCATGATGTTGACAATTGACAAGAAAGGGCATTAGAAAATGTAGAAAAATCACTGAAGTCTGGAGATTTCAAGTTGCATCATCATGATAATGGGGTTATACTTTATTACAATTGCTCATCAAAAAATTATCATAACAAGTTAATGAAGATCCGAGATGAAGGCTGAAGTTTGTGAATTTCGCATTGCATCACCATCATTTGTTAATGTTACTTTTGGATTCAGATGGAAATTACTGCTTTAAAAAAAATCTTCATATCAAGTTAAATTCTGACGACCGTGTTAAGTTTATTTTTCTCCATTGTTGTTACTTACAGAGATTATCTGGAGAATGAGCTATGGTGATGAAGAGACTTGGAAGCGTTCCTCATCTATCCTTATCTGGTGACGTTACATCGTGATAACTAGACGGTGTCTGCAGGCTTGTGACTAGTGGTTTACCATGAGATATTCCTGGCGTGACTGCCGCATCAGTCATGGAGTGAAGATCCCGCTGTTGCTGCTGCTCTTCTCCATCTTACTGGCTACTGTTGGACCTGTCAACTCCGCTAGGGTAAGCAGAAAACTTAAAAAATATCTCCAAGGGTCTTTATATATTCAAGAACCGAAAAGGGTCCTTATAGAACTAATAGGGACCCCCTTTAGACCCCTTTGGAAAACATTTCATTAATTGTTCTTTGTAGAACCTTCAAATAGGTGCCTCCTGGCCGAAGAACCGTGTAACACCCTTTTTTCTAAGGATATACATAAGTGGCGAGTGAACCAAATGATGGTGGGCCCACGTTTCATTTTGATGCATGGAGATCGACGGTAGATGTATTACTATTAGTCAAATGTGCTGAGGGTATTTACCAGTGTCGTCAATATAAGCATTACGAGCCATTGTCACTATTTTACAGGTTAGAACAACAAGCTTGACACAATTCCAAAAATAGTAATTTAACAATCTTGTCTCGTACTCGTGCAAGTGCCTTGTCATATATAAGTCACATAAATGTGCCTGAGGAAATGAGGTGAATGTAGTACATGGAGCACATTAACCGAGAATGAAAGTTGAAATCTATCATCTTATTATCCACCCCAAGTTCTCATATTCTCATTTGTCGTCATATTTCAGTACCTGAACAAGTTTGAACAGTTAGTAGTGCGTCCAGGAACATCAAACTAGACACTATCTTAACAGATAGTTGCGCAATCTCACACACTCTTCGTGTTCTTCTTGTGAAGCAGACGAGCTTTCGTAATTCGTATTGATAGTGATAAGTCTCATGTGCATGAGGAAATGAGATGAATGCAATTTTCTCAGTACATATACCTGGAGAAAATGAGCTATATACTTAAAAAAAGTTCTCAGGCACAGTTGTGCCCAACATATTTTAGTAGCTGAACATAATTTGAACTATACTTATTTGGGGCTCGATCCGGAACCGGGACAGCCCCAAATAATGTTGGTTGGTGTGGGCCAAGTATCACAGGGCCCCAATAATTTCGACCTTATATGGATGTACACCCTTCCCAATGTTTAAAATCTTCCGGAGCCTATGTTGATCGTTGTTTCATTTGCACCCATTGGCTAACTGATATGTTGCAGTGAATATTGCAGTTAGGAGTCGTATCTACGAAGGGTTAAATATTGTTAAGAGTAGTGTCTTGATGTAAGTGCTGAAAAGAGAATAGTGCAAGAAACACAACAAGTTCCTTGATACAATTCGAGAATCAGTTGCAATCCTGCCTTCCACCACTCGATCATGAAACAAGTATCGTATTATTGAACAGTTACATAAATGTGCCTGAGTAAATGAGGTGAATGCAATTTTCTCAGTACGTGGAAAACATTAATAATGTTTAAACATGTCAAATGAGTCGAAGTTACGAAGGGTATTTAAACTAGAGTTAGTAGTGATTTCAATAATATTATCACTGAGCAAAGTGGTCAGAACAACAGACACAAAAGATTGATGCAATTCAAAACTAGTACTAGTCATATCTTGTATCACTTATTAAAGTGAAGGGATAAGGCATACAATTTGCCTTTTAGAAGTTTAGCCGGAAGTTTAGGTGAATATAAATTTCTCGGTACCTGGAAAACAGTAACATACTGAAATGAAAGGTGAAATTATCTGCAATTAATATCTGGCTCCTTTGAATTGTTGGGAGTGGTGTTCCCTTTAGATTCAATATTTTTCTCTCTTTTCTTTCCACATAGGCTAGCATGCTTTTAGCCTGGTTTGAGCATTTGTTAGCCTGGTCCCATCAGGACCCAAGCGTGCCTCCACACGGATCCACAGTTTTAACAAGCATACTGAAAATTTTAACCTATACACTTGACATGGTATGTTGATGCGACCTGATTCTGATGATTCACCGGTAGCAACGAAGTTGCAGCTATTTGAAGAGTTTGCGAAACATATATGTCAACTTCTTTAATTTTTCATTCATACAGTATAGAGTCGTTTGGAATAGATAATCATTTTGAGTTTAGACGACGAAACAAATTCAGTGCATTTAGCAAATTCTCTGATCTCTGAAATACCTTCGATTGAACCTGCTCTACTAATAAAATGGTAGTAGCCGTTCTTTCAGCAACTAATAACAAAATATGCGATAACCACAGATACAACAAGCTTGAGGTAATTCCAAAACAAGTTGCAATTTTGCCATTCATCTTTGCTTGTATAAACTCTATACGTTACATACACGTGGGAGTGAGGAAGTGAGGTAAATCTAATCTTCTCGGTACCTGTGAATGTAATTTTCCCAAGTTCCCATTCCAAAGTTTCATATTTCAGTTCAATATGATATAGCTGATCATATTATTATATTGTTTAAACTTACAAACTTTCATCAAAACTTGTTTACTCGAGCAAACCACAAATTAATCGTTTGGCTAAAACAACCGCAAAGACATTTTGTATAATGCATATTTCACAACCATTTATCGTGGTTAATGCTGTCTTTAATCACTGAAATGCCTTAATTCGAGTTAAAACTACCAAGGGTAAATAGTATTAACAGTGCTGTCAATAGCATTGTCACTTTGTAAAGAGGTTTGACACTATTTCAAAACGATAGCTGCTTGTCTCGTTGCATATCACTCATACTCTCTACAGGTTCTTTTGTGAAGCAGGCGAACTTTCGTAATTCGTATGAGTGATAAGTCTCATTAATGTGCCTGGAAGTGAGGTGAATGCAATGCCTAGAGAACATTAACCTATTAAAATGAAATGAAAGTTGAATCTACCCTCAAAGGTTCTCAGGCACAACTACCCAACATCTCTCAGTAGCTGAACATACTTTGAACTACTGTACCAGTATAACCAAAGCTTGGTCAGCGGTTCCGGAACCGGGCAGCCAGCCCCAAATCCCAATAATATTGGTGTGTATGGGCCAACCCCGGCCAAGTACCACAGGGCCCCCAATAAATTCGGCCTCATATGGATGGACACCTTCCCAATGTTAAACATTTTCTGTAGCCTTTATTGAGGTAAAGAGCTTGAAATTGTTAGCGCCTATAAATATCTTGGTATAATGGTTTCAACTGGTAATACTTTTACTGAAGCAACCAAAACGCTTGCTATGCAAGCAACAAAAAGCAATGTATGCTTTAGAAAGTGCAATGAAAAAAGGTTGGTGGTTTGCCCTTCTCTGCATATTTCAAAATTTTTGATTCAGTCATTGCACCTATTTTGCTTTATGGTTCTGAGATCTGGGGTGTAAAAAGATATGATGCGATTGAGAATGTACATATTAAGGCCTGTAAAAAGTTTTTAGGGGTATCATACAATACATCAAATAGTGCTTCTTTGGGTGAGTGCGGAAGACCCCTATGTATACTTTTCAGGTTGTGCGTTGTATAAAATATTGGTTGAAATTAATTTTTATGTCAAATGATAGATACCCAAAGAAATGTTATCTGATGCTTTTTAATTTAGATCAACGTGGTATGACAAATTGGACTACAAATATAAAACACTTATTGCAGACGTCTGGTTTCGGTGTAGTGTGGCAAACTCAAGATGTTGGTGATTTAAAATTATTTTTGAATATTTTTGCCACCAGAATTAGAGATATTTCCTTTCAAAATTGGTTTTCTGATATGAGTTCAAGGAATAAATTAAGAACCTACATTCAGTTCAAATCACTCCTTGCTCCTGAAAGGTACTTATTATTGATTAGAAATTTTGGTAAAAGAAGGGCCATGGCAAAATTAAGATGTTCCGATCACCCTCTCAGAATTGAAACTGGCAGGTGGAATAAAATAAACGCCGAGGAGAGGTTTTGCGAATTGTGCAATGATGGTAGTGTTGAAGATGAATATCACTTTGTTTTGGTATGTCCCTTTTTTCAGATTTTAAGAGATAAGTACATTCCTGTTTTTTATAGAGTCAATCCATCATTATATAAGTTTATCTCTTTGATGAAAAATGAAGATATTAATGTTATTCAAACACTTTCAGAGTTTATTTATATTGCTCTCAAACTCAGGTATAATATGCATTCTGATACATAATGTTTCTCTATTAATCTAAATTGTTGATTTTTCTTTCATATGCATGTAAATAATGTCTATCACCGTGTAATTATTGTTTGCTTTGTACTATGGGCTGGAGGCCTACGTACTTAATAAAATACAATGAATGAATGAATGAATGAATTGATCGATGTTATATTTGCACCAATTAGCTAACAGTTATGTTTACAGTAAATATTGCAGTTATGAGTCGAATGTACCAAGGGTAAAATATTGTTAACAGTAGTGCCAATAATATTGTCAGTGCTGGAAAGAGATTAGAGCAATAAACACAACAAGTACCTTGATACAATTCAAGCCTTCCACCACTCGATCATGAAACAATTTAAGATCGTATTATTGAGTAGTTACATATATAAATGTGCCTGAGAAAGTGAGGTGAATGCAATTTTTCAGTACCTGGAAAACATTAACCTATGAAAGTTCAAATCATCTTATTTAATATCTGCCAACAAAAGTTCTCAGGCATTAACTCCCGAACATATTTCAGAAGCTGAGCATACTTTGAACTTACAAACTTTCATCAAAACTCGTTAATATAGGCAAACCGCAAGTTAACATGTTAATCGTTGTTCAATTGTACTCGTCAGCTTACGATACCAACCAAACCTTTACACTTACATTTGTATGCCTACATATGCATTGTATTTGTATACATGTATATTCCAACCACATATCGTGGCTTATATAATGTAATATGCTGTCTTTAACTTAAGCTCTGGTAAAATTGCGTTGTAGGTTAGCAATAGTTAGAACAACAGACACAATAAGCTTAATACATTTCCTCGCATCACTCGCAAGTTCTTGTGAAGTAACTTTCATATAAGTTACATAAATATGCCTGAGGAAGTGAGGGGAATGTAATTTTCTCGGTACCTGGAAAACATTAACCTAAAACGAAACGAAAGTTCAAAGTTTAAATCATCTTAACTATCTACCCCAAGTTCTGATTCCAGAGTCTTCATATTTCAACAACTGAACATTACTATATAGTTTGAACTTATAAAAACTTTCATCAAAACTCGTTAGGCAAACCACAAATTAATCATAGTTAAATTGTACCATACCATTGGCTACATATTCCATAACCATTCGTCTGGAGGCTATACGTCTTTTTACGAAGGGTAGAGTATGGTTACTTTCAGCCAGTATTTCAGTTATTGTAACTTAGTAAAATGGTTCCCGTTACCTGGAAAACATTGAAATTATCTCATCATTGAACCGCAAAAAGGATAACTACTAAATAGTGTTGCTGAACATGGACTTCGAGACTTAAAAGTAAAAGTGCTTTGTAAAACCACATGTTATAGTCGTCGCTATTCGCCCTATTAATTGGATACAGAACTGCATTTTATCAACCATCTGTCGTGGCCACTACAGATTTGAAGTCAAAAGTTAAATTAACAAAACAGTTTAAGGGAATTGTAAACAATGCCTTACGCCATATTATGTCCCCTTCATTCATTTCTTTCGCCAAGTTTGCATTATAGTTGTACTACGAGACTACTACCTTAAACTCCAAATAGACAATCACAGCTAGACGGACATATTGCAAGCAAATAAACAGAATAATAGAGTTCAGCTACTGAGTCGAACAGGTTATTAAAATGGTAAATACATGTACACAAAATATGGCATTTAGGTCAAAATCTTAAGAATCGGAAGTAAAAGTGTGAAAGGGCATTAGTAGGCTAACTGTTTTACCATGATGGATATCATGTTTTTGGATAGTACTGTATTTATGTATGTGATGTGTGAACAGGGGCGGCGCCAGGGTATTTTGATAGGAGGGGCAAAACAATTTGTGAAATTTGTTACGCGGCGCGACAGCGCCGCCCGTCGCGCTTGCGCGACGCAGGGGGGCGTCTGAGGGGGGATGTGGCCCCCTCAGAATTTGGAAAATTTTTAAAATGAAAGCACAAATGAAGCCATTTGATGCACCTTTTTCGGGTTATTTATTTATTTTCCAACCGCATATTTTTATGGATTTCATTCACGGGCCCGACTTTCAGCCCGCTGGTTTTAGGCATGGACCTACTCAATTAGTAAATCCAGCACCTTTTGGCAACAAAATAAGTTCATTGTACAAATGTGCACGAAGTGAAATATGGTGGAAATGTTAAACAAAGTCGCGCGAAGCGCGAAAATTTGGCACTTTTTAGGCTAAAATGGCCAAATATGAGGTTACTTTGGTCCGAAACCCACATACAGGCATCAACATTAGGGAATGATTGTATGGACCATCTACCCTATCAAAATATTGGGGGGATTTATGCCTTAAGTCAGTTGCATTGTATATGATATGCCGTGTTTTTTTATTATAAATTGGCACGATAAAATTATATGAAGGGGGGGGTCTTAAGGTTGGAAATATTTCAAACTGAAAGCCGTAATCAGGAGCGTAGACGGGAGGTAGTCGCCCCCTATGATCACTAAAAGCCCAAAACTCCACTTTGCTTGCGTAGCGAGCGAAAAAAAACCCTGTTTTTTATGCTTTTTCAGTTAGAAAAGGACAAATTTTGCCCATTCGCTAGTGTAGCGAGCGAAAAAACTAAGTTCTTTATGAGTTGGGAGAAAAGGCAAGAGAAGCCATGTGACTTTTATGTGGGAAAATTTGCCGAAAATGGGCCCAAAATATAAAAACCAATAACTTTAAAACCGCGTAGGTCAGCATTTCACAAGGGGCAAGATGTCTGAAGGGGGAATTTTCCTCCTTCTAACCATGGCCAGGGAGGGGAATGGCTCCTTTTCTTCTTCTCCCTCTTCTCCCTCCTCTCTTTCTCTCCCCTCTCTTTTCTCTCTCCTTTTTCTCTTTCTCTTTTTCCTTCCTTTTCCCTCTTTTTTGAAAATCATAGGGGGGGGGGGGCAATTGCCCCCCTTGCCCCCCCTGTGGCGCCGCCCCTGTGTGTGAAGAGTGAAGACTGTGCACCCATTACGGTTTGAACAGGTTCAAACTGGTAGGCAATGTTGTAAACTGATAGGATATTGAAACCCATTGAAACAGAAAAACATGGATGGATAGAGTGGACAAAGTTATCAGGAGCAAAACTGTAATCGCTGACGTTGACCAAGTAAAATTTCTTGAAAGCTGTTTTGTCATTTTGGTAAGAATTTGAAGTATTTAATTAACTTAGTTATGTAAACAAAACTTTTGAATATTGAATAGAGAGTACAAATAATGGTGCAAGGCATTGCTTACTGTTTGCCATTCCCTCCAAATTGGTATATTTAATCTTTCAAAGAGGGGACAACAAAATTAATTGTTGGTCAAGTTATATTAGGAAAGAACGATTTCGTTTAATACTAGGTTTCGTACGAGCAACGCCCCTAGCCCCTTCACATTGAAATGAAGTTTATACTATTGGAGTAGTTTCTGTTTCTGACATTGAATAATCTAGATGGAAACTATTCTTTGGTTCACTTCAAGTTCGGTAGTGACATCAATGCAAGTTTCGCGATTGTGCTGCATGCATGTCGATAAACCGCCCTTGTACACGTGCGCACGTGGTCAGTTCGATAGGGAAATACGAATCTACGCTACTACCGAACTTGATGTTGAGGTTACAAATAATTTGAAAACTTTGCCCCAAGCCAGCGTGGAGTGCATTTTACAATAATGAGATTCATCATCCATCAACTACTACAGTAAAATTGTACACAAAAGTAGCTATCAGATTAATCAAACAATAACATTGACGACAAACACCTGGAAATATACTTCAATTTAAACCTATTGTCACTCAATTACGGAGCAATCATTGCAATTATAATGCAATGTGTTAGTGGAGTTTGTTAATACATGTAGTCATGACAAGAACCGCGAATAAGAAGCAATAACGTATGGTAGTTTGTGCAAGCAAGACTGCAGAAGAACATTACATTGTTCACGACCTGGACAGATCACTTGCACAAGGTCGAGTAAAGAGGATGAAGAAAGAACAATGGGAATTCCAATCGTGGCCAAAAGCGTCATTTTTTGGCTCTTCCTTGCACCTATTTTCTTATCGCCATTGGCATTTTCATCCTTTCTTTCCTCATATCAAAATTCATATATATACATTGATTTCTTTTCATAAAAAAGAATATTTACAGATATGGAAATATTCCAAAATAGAAGAATGGGAAAGTTAACATAACAAAATCAGCACGGTTTTGCTTTTTTATTTATTCTCCATATTGCAAGTTTTAACATAAGTGAACTAAAGTTGACATGCCTATTTCCTCTGAGATTGCCAATTACATTCGGAATTCTGATCTGAATAAAGTATGTTTCTTTCTAATGTTTGTTGGCTTAACTTTTATGTATTGTGCAGCCTATATTATACAGGTACAGGTATTTGTGTAAGCAGTTTTCAAATTAATACCTCGATTAGAATTGACTGGGTACAGATATACCCACACTGCAAGTACATGGTCCCTTTGTTGAAACAGAATGTTTCTCGTGTTTCATGTCTGCTTGATTTGGCTACACATATGTAAATGTCCATTGTAATAGGTTCAGTTGGACGTATATAAGAAATTAACATTTCTACCAAATGTAGTACTTCAAATTACCACGATTACATAGATTTCACATGTCTAAAATGCTGAAAAAGGAGAGGTAAAGGTGCGTTTGAAAATGTTGTGTGCCCAAGTATAATGCAGATCTATAAGGTAGTAGACATACTATAATCTACATGCTTTCATGATCTGTACGCATTCAAAAATAGGATGGATTTTTAAATATAGCATAAATCTTATACTTTATAGGGTGTGTGTGTGCTGATAAATAGTTCTTTATATGTTAGTTTGACAAGTTTTGTAGACGATTGCATTAATATTTGAATAAAATTTCCCAAATAATCAGTAAATCTGTCTTCAATCAGTCATTCAACATTGTGTCGAATCCCAGTATTATATCCAGGTCCAATATTGGGTGTGTCTCATTAAGACCGTCTATAAAATAGATGAAAGTAACTATTTACCACAAGACACTGAATAAAGCTGGATTTGGCTGACCATGTGAGGAAGGTGATAACACAAATCCACAACGAGTTTGCCAAGAACTATAGCCAATGAATTTGACAAGCAGGAAAGACATGGAATACACACATTATTAAGAGGTTTAGTTGGAGATTTGTTTTAGGAAATCAGATTGAGTGCCCGTATAAATTATATTAACTTTGTACACTTCGTCAATTCAAATAAGTGGCGTGACGAGGCGGGTTATTGTATAGTTTACAGAACTAGTAATTTGTTAAATGACCAAGAAGTTGCATACTAATTAGCAAAGAGCAGAGGCTCCGGTAGATGTTAAATATTGGGGGGCCAAATTATTGGGGGCCCAATGGTAATTTTCCATAGGCATCCAAATTATTGGGGGCCGAGCCCCACCCCCCCCGGTTCCGGAGCCACTGAAGAGTAATACTTACTGTTAAATTTATAGCCATCAAGTTTGTTAAACACTCTTACCCTGACACAAGTTGTACATGTAATATTGTTGTTCATTGTGTGTTGACTAGCGGAGAAAATATGCAGAGTTTCATATTATGGGCGTAATGTATTAATTGTTACACAATAGAGCTATCAATCAAATTCGGCTCTTCAATTTGAAACTTAACAATAGAACATACGTAACAAATTACAGAAACAAAACACGTAAGTTTGAAACGACTAATCTTCAATTTCTTTGCAAGGCAGACCCAAAAAACATCATTGCCCAATTTACCTTCAATCAGAGTCTATGCTTCAATGCTTAGGATAACTAAGTTGGACATGTTGAAACAATTGACGTAAGAGCTCGTAAGGATGTACTGTTATTCCTGTTATTCCCCGGGTGTTATTCCCACATTTTATCCCCATATGTGCGACAAAAATCCAACATGGTGGGAATTTTGACATCCCTGTGCTCAAAATTCGCTGACTAATTCTTTCAATCGTACTCCTAATTTCTTGCCAGCCTCTTGCCCTTCAACTTGAATCAAATATGACTTGTATCGAAAAGTGGACCTCGTTTTAGCTAGCTCACATAACCCATATCCCTTACAACCGGAAACAAATAGGGCTCACAAAAATAGCCAATCTGAAATCCCGCGTGATAGGTTCACTTGAATTTCTGTCACGTTAGTTTTATACCGCTGGAAATCTAATCCACAGTTTGAACAATGTAATACAGATTCGTGCTTTACATGCCATGTTATTTGATAGCAGACAAACAAGCATGGAAGGCATGCAATGTTTGAACTCCGGAGTTCAAAGTTATACTACTCTGCCATTCTGCCATCAGTCTGCATCTTTATCCGAGTCTGATTCAAGAGTTGTAGAGATTCATCTCGTGTGCCAATGTTGATAGGGAACAATTTTCAAGTTCGACGATCTTTCACAATACAACAACCAAGAATTACAAATGATAACATTTCTGAAGCCATTCAAATAGATTCAAATATGACGATATTTGTTAATTAACTTAATGGGCTTTTAGGAGTTAAAAAGTTTGATTTGAAAAAACAAATATGTAAAAAACGTTAAAAATAATCATGAAATGAGATCCTTTAAGTAATTTCGTAAAATTGGAGGGATACTTTTGAAGACAAAGGTTGCATTGTAGGAATAACGACAAAGTTTTTATCACCTTTGCAAGTATAGCTTTGTGAATAGTCAATTTATAAATTCCCGATCGAACATAATAGCTGGTCCAAGATTTATGTCGGCCTTGTCCAATTTGTGTGTACTTTTTGATGAGGAATCTATGGATATACAGTGATATATGGAAGAAAAAAGATGAAATAATCAGCCAAATTATACAATAAAATGTGGACATTTAATCAGTAAATAATCGTTAACACCGAATGTTTTCTTCAGGTCAATGGCAATAACCCGAGAATCTCGGTGGACTTGCTTAAATGTCATTGCTGCATGTATGGCTACCGATGTTTTAACCATCTTGAGTGAGCATGCCAATGGATATCACATATTGAATCCATCATGGCTATGAGATACACATTGAGATGGTGGAGCACAGACCCTTTCCTTATACTCTAGAAAGTTTCTATAGGGATTGAAAGCCCATATGGGTAGAATCATATGGCACTCTAGCGTTGTACAGCCTAGTTAAAGCTCTTTTGAAACCATATTGATTCGGATCTACTAAAATTATCTACATTAAAATTTTGTGACATCCCTAAATTCGCAAGAGCCGTTCAAGCATAGACCATCTAATAACATGGTCTATGGTTCAAATTGATTCTCTATGGTGCTAAGGCGCATGTGTTACGCATTATCGGCAACTGCGTACAGAATCCGGATCAGGAATAAATCCAAATCCCGGCGCGGCGTGCGGAAACATCATAATTAAGGAGGTACCTGAAGACAGGATGTGGGAAGCTATGGTTCATTAATATAATCTACCCATTTTGCTTGGAGATGCTTTGCCAAATTATTGCGGTTTAGTAATCATGGCAATCAAATCGATCTGAATATTAATACCAGAACATTGAAATATATTTAAAACACCTGAGTATGAAATGGTACTGATGGAATGTTGTCCTGGTGCAGCCCCGGGGTGCAACTGTAGGGGGAACTACTAGTATTGTAGTGTTGCTAGACTACACCTTAGCGCTAAATCGATCTGAATACCCGAATCACAATACATCCACCTGGGTATGCATGAGCTGCTATAGTTGGAATGTTGTCTAGGTGCAATAGGGGGAACTGTTGTAGGGTGTTGTATCCTCGGTAATAGGGCTATACCTTAGCGTCAAGTCGATCTGAATACCCGAATCACAATACATCCACCTGGGTATGTATGAGTTGCTATGGTTGGAATGTTATCCAGGTGCAATAGGTCGGTAATAGGACTACACCTTAGTGCCAAATCGATCTGAATACCCGAATCACAATACATCCACCTGGGTATGTATGAGTTGCTATGGTTGGAATGTTATCCAGGTGCAATAGGGGGAACTGTTGTAGGGTGTTGTATCCTCGGTAATAGGACTACACCTTAGTGCCAAATCGATCTGAATACTCGAATCACAATACATCCACCTGGGCATGTATGAGCTGCTATGGATGGAATGTTATCCAGGTGCAATAGGGGGAACTGTTGTAGGGTGTTGTATCCTTGGTAATAGGACTATACCTTAGCGCTAAATCGATCTGAATATTCGAATCACAATACATCCACCTGGGTATGTATGAGTTGCTATGGTTGGAATGTTGTCCAGGTGCAATAGGGGGAACTGTTGTAGGGTGTTGTATCCTTGGTAATAGGACTATACCTTAGCGCTAAATCGATCTGAATACTCGAATCACAAAACATCCACCTGGGTATGTATGAGTTGCTATGGTTGGAATGTTATCCAGGTGCAATAGGGGGAACTGTTGTAGGGTGTTGATTGAAAGCCCATATGGGTAGAATCATATGGCACTCTAGCGTTGTACAGCCTAGTTAAAGCTCTTTTGAAACCATATTGATTCGGATCTACTAAAATTATCTACATTAAAATTTTGTGACATCCCTAAATTCGCAAGAGCCGTTCAAGCATAGACCATCTAATAACATGGTCTATGGTTCAAATTGATTCTCTATTTGGTGCTAAGGCGCATGTGTTACGCATTATCGGCAACTGCGTACAGAATCCGGATCAGGAATAAATCCAAATCCCGGCGCGGCGTGCGGAAACATCATAATTAAGGAGGTACCTGAAGACAGGATGTGGGAAGCTATGGTTCATTAATATAATCTACCCATTTTGCTTGGAGATGCTTTGCCAAATTATTGCGGTTTAGTAATCATGGCAATCAAATCGATCTGAATATTAATACCAGAACATTGAAATATATTTAAAACACCTGAGTATGAAATGGTACTGATGGAATGTTGTCCTGGTGCAGCCCCGGGGTGCAACTGTAGGGGGAACTACTAGTATTGTAGTGTTGCTAGACTACACCTTAGCGCTAAATCGATCTGAATACCCGAATCACAATACATCCACCTGGGTATGCATGAGCTGCTATAGTTGGAATGTTGTCTAGGTGCAATAGGGGGAACTGTTGTAGGGTGTTGTATCCTCGGTAATAGGGCTATACCTTAGCGTCAAGTCGATCTGAATACCCGAATCACAATACATCCACCTGGGTATGTATGAGTTGCTATGGTTGGAATGTTATCCAGGTGCAATAGGTCGGTAATAGGACTACACCTTAGTGCCAAATCGATCTGAATACCCGAATCACAATACATCCACCTGGGTATGTATGAGTTGCTATGGTTGGAATGTTATCCAGGTGCAATAGGGGGAACTGTTGTAGGGTGTTGTATCCTCGGTAATAGGGCTATACCTTAGCGTCAAGTCGATCTGAATACCCGAATCACAATACATCCACCTGGGTATGTATGAGTTGCTATGGTTGGAATGTTATCCAGGTGCAATAGGGGGAACTGTTGTAGGGTGTTGTATCCTCGGTAATAGGACTACAACTTAGTGCCAAATCGATCTGAATACTCGAATCACAATACATCCACCTGGGCATGTATGAGCTGCTATGGATGGAATGTTATCCAGGTGCAATAGGGGGAACTGTTGTAGGGTGTTGTATCCTTGGTAATAGGACTATACCTTAGCGCTAAATCGATCTGAATATTCGAATCACAATACATCCACCTGGGTATGTATGAGTTGCTATGGTTGGAATGTTGTCCAGGTGCAATAGGGGGAACTGTTGTAGGGTGTTGTATCCTTGGTAATAGGACTATACCTTAGCGCTAAATCGATCTGAATACTCGAATCACAATATATCCACCTGGGTATGTATGAGTTGCTATGGTTGGAATGTTATCCAGGTGCAATAGGGGGAACTGTTGTAGGGTGTTGTATCCTTGGTAATAGGACTATACCTTAGCGCCAAATCGATCTGAATACCCGAATCACAATACATCCACCTGGGTTTGTATGAGCTGCTATAGTTGGAATGTTGTCCAGGTGCAATAGTATTATTAAAACTAAGGTAGTCATGGTAAATACCCATAAGATGATCGACCTATGACGAAACACAGTGTTTCACACACTGACAACCTTTTAATTGAATCCTTCAAACCGATTCCATTAATGGCCGAAACACCAGTTCAAGGCTTTGTATCCTGAAGTTGTATGAAAATAGATCATAAACGTGAAATATACAATAGCAAAATGTATGGTTGTTTTAGGATAAAGTCAAAGACATTTTTGCACATGCAATTCTAGTACTTCTTAGCTACTTTCAAATTTGTGGATTTCGCAAACCACCATCTTGACAATTTACATTTGATTTCGAGGGATATTCCATAGTGATATTTATTTCTGTTTACCTAATTCGCCATTTTCGTAACACCCATTTACAGATCTTCCACTCAACACCTCGTTCCATTAAAACAATTCTCCCGGGAATTTGTAAACAGTAGTCTGAAACATGCTGAAGAGCAAAGATACCATTCACATATACATTCTATAAGAATACTTCTGAGCCCGGGTTCTGAGCTTTTTATATATTTTCATGTAATTTGTATGCCGTAACAAATAGAGCTATTACCTTATCACATCTGACACAGTGAACCATTCGTCTTGGGAGCTGTTCACGGAGACTAGGCGTAAGCCTACAAATCTCCCTAGCATTTCTCTCTGGATTTAGTTGCCTTTTACAAATTGATCTTCTCATGACCCTCTGTGTCTGTACCCTGCCATTTACATGCATTGCCATGATTAAAGGATTGTGATGCGATTTAGCTATTTCACTATGGACCAAAGCGGTCTCATTTCTGACAGTGCAGTCATTAACTTACATAGCTCAAGATTTGACCTCACGTTGTTGAGTATGAGTTTGTGTACCCAAACACACTCCAAGGTCATTTAATGGATGTACATAGGAATTGGGGTTAAGGAACTCTGTCCTGACAGATGAGCATGTATATCCTATGACTTTGACAATAAACCCGGATATAATTGTAGTGTCTAAAGGGTGTGAATGCCATTGTAGGTTTAATACGCGTCATCAGAATTCGAATAATTGTTTCAACCCTTCTCTAATTCCGATGTACGTCAATGTTTACCAAAATGTTTGCCTATTTCAACGTTTAACCCTAACCCGACTGTAACTCACTAATGTTAATTATAGGAAGACCACTGCGCATGCATGCATTCCACCGTCCACGTGATGCCTAAGTCATATATACCCACGAAATCGCTGGCCGGGCCAGAGAAACTTCCGTGGCTACAGGTCGGTGATCTTCTGCTTGGCATGCAAGGGGTTCCAGATTCAAATTCCGGGGGTATCAAGCATGCCAAGTGACTTCTTTCTTTGGTCGTCTTCTCTCCTTTTTTTGTTTCTACCGATAACAAAAGAACACGGATTCCGTTGGGGAAGTTATGGTATTTCGACGAGTACGCCGTCAGTTATTGCATCCAATCCCTGTGCAAGTGGCCGTGGACAAGCTTTCGTCAGATGTGTGTCTCAGTAAAATCAGAGACACATCTGACGAAAGCTCGAACACTCTCGCAGGAACCGGCTGCACTGGAATTGTCATAACTGACGGTGTACTCGTAGAAATACAATAACTTGTTTAAAAAAATACCCAAAAAGTGATTTTTTGAGACAATTCACGTGAATATCATGTTTTATAAAAAGTAGATTTAATGTTCACAAAGTCCTCCTCCTCATCAACATCATTTCCAATCCTATTAAAGTATTATATAGCATACTGGCACAGACCAACGAGATGTCACGAAATAGCACGTAAACTAGGTTATACAAGCCCCATCTTTCTACATGGTCTAAATACATATGGGCCCTATAGGCTGTATCTAAATAGGCTACTAATATCTCTGAAGATTTCGGAAATTAGCTATGTTTCCCACTTTTAATAAGTTCATAAGGTTAATCATCCTTTCATTCCACAAAAAGACCCTGATTTCCCATAAATGTATACCCTCATCTAAGCTCATGCCAATCATATTCCAGTAATAACATGTCAGTCTACATTTGGTTTCTTTAAGGGGGTACTACACCCATCGCATTTTTTACGGGTTTTTTGCATTTTGTGAAGAAATGAGAAAAAAAATTGGACATAGTGGTATGCAAAATGAAGGGCAAATCTTCTCGTTCTATTGGTGGCATCGGTATCAATGTAGCTTACATGCTTTTGAAGGTAGAAGCCAAAAGGTGGTACATCACTGATGTTTTAAATTCACTTCATTTTGGAAAGCTTGCTATCAACGGATTTCGTTAAAATTTTGGATATGTGTTGCTAACGCATTAGAGAAATAATGTTGATATGTAAAATGGGAATAAGTGGTTCCTGATGGCTTCATGAACTTGGTGATTTTCAGTGCTCCACATCTATCAAAAACGAACTGGTTAAAATGCTTCTATTTTCAATGTTGAGCTATATTTTGTATTTTTAACTAGCGACATTATTTCACTGAAACTTAATTAAGCCATAGGTAACAGGTTACCACAACCATACTACAGCAATGTTGAAAAAATTGCATTTCTCGTCACCTATACCCACCATATTTCGTAAGTGCGTTAAGCTTATATTTGCGATTTTGGTAACTATTTTACCTTTTGTTTTCTAACCCATTTCAACTAGGAACTCCAAAATTGATACAGTGATAGCATATTTTAAGCGGAGTCATATCATTTGTAACTTACCTATGATTGTCGCTATCCAAGGCAAAAAAATCAAATATTGTGTATATTTCCATAGAGTTCTGCACGATATACGGTAGCCGAATTTTGACACACGACAATTTTGACAAGTGTTCACCCACAATCCATTGCGTTATACGAGTTGCCGAGTTTTGGTATATATTTAGGTATTTTAAGATCAAATACGGAGCCATGGAGAAGGAAAAAACAAATTTTAGACAAGCCAAGACGGGCCGGGCCGGGGGCACAGGAATTTGGGAAAATTTGGCAGATCGAAGGGGGGAATTTTTGGCGCACATTAAATGGGACACGACTGATTTTTAAATAACACGCACAAGGCTTTGGAATCACGTCACGGGTATGCCTACAGAATAGAAACGCAGTAAAATCATGAACAAATTCCTGCATCGTTATCCGGCACGCTCAGGCCTATAACGTAGGCCCTACGCTCGAATTTAGACATTCCCATCTATACAATTTTAAAGGCCTATCCAGTGATCCCAGCAAAGTGTGAAAAATTAAAATTGTTTAGAAATGTCTAAAAGTGAAGGATAAGTCATTTAAATTGTCATTTAATATTTTTGAAATATATATTGAGGGCACGGTGACTCAGTCAGTGGTTACGGCCTTGGACTCATAATCTGAGAGCTTGCTTGACGTGCGTGGGTTCGAGTCCCCGTCCCGCCACCGTGTTGCGCCCTTGGGCAAGGCGCTTTGTCACGCTTGCCTCACCCCACCCAGGTGCAATGGGAAGCTGTTAGGGGTAGTCACAGTCGTTGTACTGATGAACCCTGCGCCATTTGTAGGCAGCAAACGTGGTTCCGACATATTCTAATATTAATAACGGCGGAATAAATGTAAAGCGCTTTGAGGCTGTTTACGGCATAAAGCGCTATATAAATATCTACATTTTATTATTTATTTATTTGGCATAGGATCCTAACAGCAGTAGGCCAATTGACAAAGTTGAAGCCCGATATAATGTAGGTGGCCTATCATAGGCTTATCCCGGCTAGTAATCAGATTCGTGTAAAATGTCTGATGATTTTTCCCGGGATGAGATTTTGTCTTTAATAGGCCTACTCAGCGTTTGGCTAAACCACTAATAGGCCTACTATAAGGGGTCTGGCATTTTCTTCGGAAGGGGGGGGTCACAAATATGTCAGTGACCGGAGTCAATTTTTATGACCCCCCATCGTGGCAAAAAATTTTACGACCCCCTATCGCGGGTCGAAAAATTTTATGACCCCCCCTTCCAACTACACAGACTCAAGAAAAATTATTCATTGCCGGAACTAAGGCGCGGAGCGCGTCAAAACTTAAAAGTGAAAAAAGTGTGTGGAGCGCGTTAAAACTTTTATTGTAAGTGTAAAGAAGGCGCGCGGAGCGTGTAAAAATTTTGCATAGATTGTATGCACATTTCGATTGCAAAGATAAAGAATGCGCGCGCGCGAGAAAATTTTGAGTCACCAGCCCTTAATAATTCTATAACCCCCCCTATTTTGGGTGTTAAAAAATTATAACCCCCTATTTTTGGTCTGAAAATTCTATGACCCCCCCAGTATTTTTGGGACCCCCCCCACCTCCCGAAGAAAATGCCAGCCCCTAACAACAAACAGGGACAACAAAGGCGATTATGAAGGCCGGGGAAGGGTAAGATTATAAGAAATTCAGTTGGTAGGCCTACACTATTTGGAAATCCCCCAGTGAGCCCCTTATCATGCTTATTTCATCATCTAATATTTTAATTATATGACTGCCCCACAGTGTCATCGACCCTATATCTTCATGGCAGGAATCGCCATGGTAGGTTAAATCCACAGCCACGATTAGCCATTTGGTTCAAACCTTTAAAGCTCTTTTAAACTAATAATTAGTCGAGGGACATAACTAAGGCTACTCACAATAGCCGGGTAATCGATCTTGGTTGTGCGTGATTAAGCTTGTATACCCCATTGAGGTCAATGGTCATCGACTTTTATACTGCCTACAGTGAGTGCAGCTGTACTACACGCTGCACGCTGTAGTCCATAACAGGACCAACGCAATATAAAATGGTCAAATTTTGAGTTCAAAGCGCACGGCCAATTTTCAAAGCGCATTCTAGCGACTATCATATCTGTTCAACACGTATTTCCAAGTTTATGAGACCAAATCTGGTTTCTTGAGAAAAAATCATGACGGAGATATTCATCATTTCCTAACCCGGTATCAGAAGATTTTCGTCTGATATCAAAATCGTGCATAGCAATTCACGTGTATCGATCCCGTGTATTCATTTTAGTGTCCCTTCTGCACCAAATAATTATTAGCCAGGCGGTGTCGGTGTGTGCCCCGGGCTATAACCTTTAACTTTCATTTTTCCGTGTTACCTTTAAAATGTAGGCCTACGCCTATTATTTTGCGGAATTGTAGGCCTATACTCGTGCTTTTCACCGCTGATTAAGTTTATATTATCGCAACTCGCCATCTGGGGTGATGAATTTCTTTCCCCATGCCAACAAATCTTTGTCCTCCCCACTTTGACATGCCAACCCCCCCTCTATCGACATAGGCCTACCAAAACATTGTCCCCCCTAGGCCTACATGGCAACCGGTATACTTTTAGGCAGGCCGAGAAGGGGCAAGCAAGTTTTGGCACGTAGGCCTATATTATTGCAAAAGCCAAGTATTAATATACTCCTTTAAAATGCCTCTTCTGGCACAAAAGAAATACCGGTAGCAGAGTGATGCCACGTGCACATGTGCATTGACATTGGCCAATATCTATGGGGTGTAATAGGTCTACTATTATTTATTATTCACTTTTTCTACTCACTTTATTAGGGCCTACCATTTAAAATGTCTAAAATTGCGGAATTGTTAAAATGTCTTAATTTGCGGAAATGAACAAATTTCTCATACGTTCAGTGCCGTACATAAGGGGGGGGGCAATGGGGGAAGCTACCCCAACCCCCTGGGGAAAGTCCGCCCCCCCCCCCTTTGGATGCGGTCGCCCTGAAGAATTTTACTAGGGTCTCTTTTGTACTTTTGAGCCTATTTTGTTTCGTTAAAGATTTCCCCCTTGAATGAGGGTTTCCCCTTTCCTCCTTTGCCCCCCTTAAAAAGTCCTAGCTACGCCCACTTCACGGGGAGGGGGGGGGGGGCACAACATACATTTCTGGTGGGTATGCTCCTGGGGTATGCTTCCCCAGAATTTAGTAGGGTCCGGGGACTGAGCTCCCGGGGGTGCTGACGGCGTACCGGGGTAGGCCTACATACCGGAAAGGGATCATTTTTGGAGGTGCCAATAAATATAAAAGGTGGTCTTTTGGAGCTGCGAATAGTCAAAATTGGGTCTTTCTTGGCTTTCTGGGTGAATAACGCCTGAAAAAACCAGACATGTGAAGAATGATCGAGCGATGTAGGTCGTAGAGCTGAAATTGTCAAGTTTCCGTGTTTACGTATGCCTGCGCCTGCGCCTATAGGCCTAGCTCTATTTTGGTCACGGGTCTTTTGGAGCTGCGGAATCCAAAAAATGGAGGGGGGGGGGCCTTTCCGGGGGAGCATACCCGTATGGTCTTTTGTGTTAAGTTCCAACGCTTAAAATTCAATTTTAATAACACGACGGTCACAATCTTGATTTTTAATACCAAGAGAAGGTGCTAGGCATACATGCTCATGTTTGAATCTGGCAACTTTGAACTTATGCGGTAGTCTTGTAGCCGTCCGGCCCTGTTCAGTTTTATACACGCATTTGAATAGGAATTGTTTTGCACACTTACCTAATGTTTATGGAGCACATTTTCTTCATTAGTTTGTCAAGTTGATGTCAAATGTTCTATTCTATATTATTTGGCAATAGTGTTTTTTTGCCTATAGTATGTCCAAACATGGTCCAATGTTGTAATTTGTTGTTTTTTGATCGCAAAGGTCGGATATTTTTATTCCCGATTTAACTGTGCAACCGCCGGAGGGCTTCGCAAGGGTGCAGAATTCGGCGGAAGTTTGACGGTAATTTTGCCTTTTTTGACACTAAAACGCATTCGATCCTTAATTTTATTTCAACAAAATTGTTGATTAGGTAGCATACTAATGAGGCGGCTACAATTTTTTTACCAAATCTTAAAGAATTATTATTCTCAAATGTCTGACCTGTGTATTTCCTATTGGTAATACAAATTGACGTGTCAGCCCTAAACATACATAGGCAGGTCGTATTTTGGACTGGTAGCAAGTCTAATACTGTCTACGTGAATATCGATGAATGTTAGAAACGGCAGAAACCGGTTGTGACGGAGACTACGTGGTAGCGTCCTTAACAACCAGTCAACTTTAAGACAAATAGGTGAAAAGGGACACTTTCACGATGTTTTTTCATATTTTTTTTATTTCACATGATCAGTGCATATATCGCCTTGCTTGAAATGATAAAATATTTTTTAGACCAATCAAACCAATATATGGGTGTAGTACGCCCTTAAAGCAATCTTGAAACATTTGCTGAGGAGGACGCTTTCAATGTTTCAAAATTCTGATTTTTACACGATTGTAATGTACTTAAATCATGTAAATCAGGGATATGAGACAGGTATTGTATTTGTGACAAAATCTCAGAGATTTGTTCAAAATGTTCGGACCTGAGATTTTATGGCTGAAATTGTTTCGTATAGTGTGACAATTACGAGCGCGAAGCGACTTTTATAGGACATAATTATAACGTTTCTGTCATAATCCATATCTTTGACATTTGCGAAATAACGGAGTAACATTTCAGTAAATCTTTTGATTCTGTTTCTAAATAATTTTATTGGTCCTTGATCAACCAAAATGGTTGCCTAAACACTTAATTTGTGGTTTAATGAAAAGAAAACAGAAATTGTCAAACATTGAATAACTGAGCGCCAGTTTATATGCAGCAGTGAGTTAAGATCCGGCATAGACGGCCGTACATCCTTCGTACACCTTTTCATTAAAGATCATACTTAACTTCATAATTGTTGTTATTTCAAAAGTAAGGTCAAGCTAAAGTCAAACTTTACTACAAATTAAACAGGTGGAATTTGATTAATGAAAGTGCTAATATTCTTAATTGTAATGGGAAAATGCAGTGGTCTTTTAGGTATTCTCAAACATTCCAGCATTACTTCAATTTCCGGCAACAAAACTTATACTGATATTGATAAATTCGATATGGGCGTTGACAGTTGCTCGGTCTTCCAGAAATAACGCAATCATGAGACACATTAATTAATTTTATTATTTTGTTTGTTTTGTATTTGTTTCTCAGCCACATAGAGGACGGGGGAGGCATAGATCAGGAATGGCCAGGGCTGGTAAGCACGGTAAGTGGAAATGTCAGGCTAATTTCACATACTAGGCAATAAACAATATTGAACCTTGCCATAAGAAGCCCGACAACAATGGTTCTATGAAATGAATCAAATGCTTGGTCAAGGAACCTAAATTTAATATTGCAGAACCTTTTACAGTCCATGCTTTTATCATGCTTATAAAACTGCAGTCTATAACCTAATAACGCAGGTACTGAAGTTCGATTATTGAACAAGTGTATTTTAGTGTTTAGTAGCTTTTAGTGTCTGGTATAAATTTACCTCAATGTCCAAAATAATGCCTAGGTACCTATAACAGCAGAATACATATACCCGAAGGTTGGTGGCAGAGTGACTTGACAGGAAAGCTTTCTGATGATAGATTGAGTCTGAAACACCACATTGGTTTCACTTCCAGGAAAAGGATATTGTATGCAAACCTGAAGGAACATAGCAAATTTATTACATTTTAAGTACTTGGTTATTTCGACCGTTTCCGTAGTGTCAACCTTAAACCTTTCGGGACCAATGGCCCAAATCAACTTCAATCAATGTAAGGGGGTAAATCAGTTCGCCCCCGTCCTATAAGACAAGTTCATTGTTGGCTGTAGAATTCTGTGGTTGGGGAAAAAGCCTTGAAAACGTTTGCCAGATGTGAAACATTGACACATAGCAATTAACAAGTTCGTACATATCAATTCAGTTCGAAATGACAAGTAAAGGGAGCACAACCAATTACGGTGTCATGAGAAGACGCCATATTATGATATTCATCGATGACCATATTGTCATTTCATTCAATTTAAGGTTCTCATCATTTCACAAATACTGCGCTCCCCTCCTTCTCCCAACTGAATTGGTCACCAACACATATACCCGAGTCTCAATTTATAAAGATTTGTTCTATCAAGTCAGGCCCCTTGTTCACAATATAGGGATGATAGGAAGAATAATGACCCACACGTAATAATTAATGAAGTGGTTCCTATGATTGCAAACAGTCAAGAAGCTCCCGAACCTTCGCAAGACATTTTGCCCACATTTCGAACTTCCTTTCTTAATTTATGTCGTATATTTATATATGAAAGTGGTCGGTTGTATTTTGATTTTGTGTTTTTTCTACATAACGAAAATAAAAATCTGTCAGAGCACTTGTTCTGAAAGATTGTTAATTGTCCGATATGGGAAGCCTCCAGAATATCCATATGGGTCAGTAACTACAGTCCTCTGTGGCGTGTTAATGTATGTAAACTTCAGCATACTGTTCGCTAAATTTTACATGCCTCAGAAACAATGTTAAAGTGTTCTAGATGTCATATTGAAACTATAAAATATCAGTATAATAAGTTGCTGAAGGGCTATACACACAGGACGATATGCGGGAATCTGTCAACCATTTCAGGAAGTCTATACATCGAAATGCTAATGGGCCAGAACTAATATGCCTGGTAAAGACACGTGGAAACATAGAGACTTAGGTTTCTATCATGTAAGAACAATTGCTGGAGGGGAGGTAGGGTAAACCAGCTCTTTCTTAGAGAAATAAAGTTCCTTGTTGATATGGTTGATGTGAAACGTCTTAAATAAAACTAAACAGATGCAAGGTAAAATGGTTGCAAATGCCTCCCTTGATTCCGCTTTAACGGTGAGCATTATATTGTTTAAGCCCCTTTGTATTGTTGAAAAATACACTCTAAGGAAAAAGTTCCAAATATAACCTTAAAAGGTTCTGTTCTGTATGTAACCTGAATGTAGCCTTCTACAAAAAACTAAAAGGGTTCCACAAAGGCCAGAACCATTTAGACATGAAAAACCATTTTGAAGTTCTTGAAGTTTCCTATAACACTATTGCTGCCTTGTATCTAGAGCCTCTACTTGAAACTGGGATATACATGTAAAAAAAAGTGCAAAAGAGCAAAGAATCGATATTTATGTAAGAACCAAGTTGAACTTTCCCATTGTTGAAAGTTTCTATAAATGTCACACTCAATAGTCACCTTCTGTGAAAAAATGAAGTGACTCGCTGCTGCCGTTTAATTTTTATGGGTCCTTACTCCTTTTGCTGCGATACCCAATTTCATTATTTGTCCACGATCATTGCAAATGATTCGGTAGATTTGGATACTATCAACAAACTGATGTGAATTTGTTCATGTTTCCCGTTGTGACTTCTGACTCTCCTATCTTATCAGGTAATTTGACAATTACAAAGTTGTAGGTCTATATAGTTCACAAGGGGAAAGTAAACGACAACAGTAATTTGATAAAGCAAAATACAGAAATATATAATTAAGTTTGAATGGCAAATCGATATCGAAAAGAGAAGTATTTCGTGTAGTTGTAATAAATGTTACAAGGATTAAGATTTGCTGTAATCAGGTAATGATAACTATATGATAGTGTCTTGAAATGTGAAATCGCCCGGGATCTTTCAGGGAAGTATTAGGCTTAGCTGTAGATAAATAATTATGTTCAACAGTTCTGGGGTGCTGGCTCATCTGTTTACAAGCCATTTCAGAGAGCACTCATGGCTAGGTTCGTAACTGATTCTGTTTTCCACAACAGGGTTATCAAGCAAAACTAAATCTACAACGGTGTGCCACTGGCTCGGATCAAATCGTCCCTTTATTACAAAGTCTTTGTAACGCATTTAGTAACTCCTATTGTTATGTTCCATACTTGCTAGAATGTTTCTATTGAAGTGCTTCGATGCGTGAAACACGCAATTCTGAAAGGAAAAAGGAATGTATATTACACCAAGGTGTAGGCCTAATTATTATATTGTTTCATTATATCCGCGTCAAAAACCGTCCAACATTTTCTTAGCCAACTTAAGGCTTGCATTAGATTTAATCGAGACACGGAATAATATTGAAATACATGTACAACATTTTTGACATTAAATATTACTCCGCGTCCAGACGCCATATAATTGAATTTGAATAAAAACAATACCTTGAGTGATTATAAGAGAAACAATGACTACAATCAAATGTTAAATAGACCATAATGTATCAATGGAAATAGTAGTATTTCCATGGTCTATCCATTTGAAAAGGGTGTCAGAACCATTTGGCGTAGCTAGCATTGATATGATTGCCGTTTATTGCGCGTAATGAGGCGTAGAACACCACGAAGATATAGTAACCCCTGAGGCTATATAGCTACGTTTACAACCGTCTCCCGTCTCATTATGATGTACTACATAGTAACTACTCACTATCCTTGAGTTTGAACTTGAAGTCAATCGCTCTGACGACTAACAGATTAGCAAATAACTGTTTATTTTTCCAAATTGAAACAATTAGTTACTTGAATCATGTTCTATTGTGGGTTTAGAATGCTATTTATTGCGCATGATGTATCTTGGTTTCGGTATGTTGATGATACTTGCACGTCATAACCTCTGGATCAAGTCTTGCTATCTTTAGTCACGAACATTCCATATTGTGAGGTTCCTTAAGAGTATGTACAATGATGTAGTGATGCATGTAATGCAAGCTTATAGCTATGATAACTCGAATCCATTTTACGTAATTGCGAAAATATCTTATATATAATTGAGCAAATATAATATCTACATTCATGACTATGGCGTCCATATAAACATGTCCCGTGGTTCAGTGATATACCCCTGGATCATCTTTTGAAGAATTGTCTAGGAAAGTTAAAACGGCATAAATAGAACCCAATACCTCTTTCTTCACTATACGGGGTTATTCAAAGTGACATTCCCCTTAGGGCGACTTATCTTAATTCCAAAGTGAGGTGAAGACGTTATTTTCTAAGTTCTTCTTCTCTCAGTAGGCCTAGAAGAAACAGTTTATGGGGTGACTGACTTTGTAATGTAGGTAGAGTGAACATATTGTTCTCTCAGCGAACATTAAGGTGATCATTTGAACATTAAGCTAATCACATTGATCGAGATCCACGCAGTGGGTCCAACTAGACAATTTACTTTAAATCGAAGTGGTGAAACTGAGGTATTATTTTGAGACATAACGGATTTGTTTTAGAAATCGGTTCAGGCAAGGTGCCGAATAAAAACAATTTACTCACTGATGCACATATTAGATTATAATGGTGAGGTGGTGAGCATGAGGTGGGATGATAGTAGGATTGAACCTCGTAAACTTCTTTACGTCTAGTAGGCCTATTTATTACAAGTTGTCAATAAAATTTAGATGATCATTGTTTGCCAATCATATTTGATACTTAACAATATATGATAGAAAATAATTTATACCTTCGTATAATTTATTTCGTGTTTACAATCCTGTCTGTCAATCAAATTCAGGCTCATCAACAGTGTCTATCGGTTTGTATATGGATATTAACAATATTAGACACAAAAATCAACTTGTCACTTGAAAATATGTGCTATTTTCTCAAGTAAACTTGAAAAACAATGTAAATTTATTGTCCTGTCTAAACATATTCTAAAACCGCTATATTGGTCAAAGTGACGACTGTCTTTTTGAAACTGGCCCAAGAGCTTTAATAAAATGGGTCAGTAATTAAGAAATACTGCATGTTTTTATACTGATCATGAACATTATTCAACATGATATTCAAAGATGTCGTAGTAAAGCGTCCCCTGGCAAACTCAATGTTGGTTGGGACACGCAAGTTAATTAAATTGAGGACGCTAGTTAAAGGGGGTTAAGTCACATTGATTGCTATGAAAGATAAATTATATTAACAAGGGCAATTAGGGGTACTACACCCTCTATAAATTTGTGTCTATTTTTGCATTTTTCTCAAAAACTAATAACACAGTGGTAACAAAAGTTATGTATAGGGCAAGGAATCCTAATACTACACTTGAATTTCAGTGACCCAAGACAAGTGGTTTGTTATTTATGATAAGAAAAGAGGTACCGCAAGGATGTACCTCGTTTCCTATCATATATAATGAACCCCTTGTCTTGAGTCACTGAAACTTCAGTGTAGTAACTGGATGCCTTGCCCCAATAGTATACATAACTTTTGTTACCATTGTGTTATTATTTTTGAGAAAAATGCAAAAATAGTCAAAAATTTACCACAGGGGTGTAGTACCCCCTTAAGGATACGATACATGATTTACCGACAAGTGACTCTCATTTCGGAATGCGATCATGAATTTTGAAGAAAAAAAAAAAAGTTTCCACAGGCTTCGTCGGCACTCGAACCAGCGATTCTAAACTTCCTTCGATTACGCGTCTAGCGCTTTAGGCCAATGAAAGTGGGTTCCGAGTTTATCCGGCGTCCCTTTTTTTTCCAGGTTGGTGAGGTGACTTTTTCATTTTTCATTTTTTATTATTTCATCAGATTTCATTATTGACCTAAAGTGAGTGTTGATTTAAAGCCACACTCATACATGTTATTTATAAACATGTTTTTATATGGGTAGGGACTAGAAAAGTTAGAAAAGAGACTGGTTTTGGTTCCAAGTTATAAATTTATATGTTTTACAAACAAAAATATATGTTTCAATTGCTAAAACTGGTGAAAACACTGATACTTTGAAAATAATGAATTATTTTGGCATTTTTGAAAATTTGGCGCGGGTGTTTTTGGTGTCCAAAAAGTGACGCGGGCGGGGGACGATAAACTCGGAATCGACTTTCATTGGCCTTACCGCTCGGCCACCGTGGCAGTTGAGCGGAGGAGTGTGATGATAAAAGATAAATCTCATAATGCCATCTTTAGCCTTTTGTTTACTAAAAAAGACGCGTTTTGTAAAGATAGATTGGCCGTTTTATGCATAAATAGCACGAACGTTTGGGAAAGGTTTCAAACAAATAATAAAGACACTGATGTGATGATGAAATTGCGTAAGTCGGGAATTATCTGCGTCGCAATGTTTTGTTTTGGTTTTAGGAATGTGACCTTAAAATTTACGACTTCATAACATTATCATTCGAAATCAACAAAAGATATTTCAACACTATATGTCCTCATTCTTTCTCTAGAATGTTTTGTACATGTATGTGAAATAGCTTCAACAATGGTTCGCTGCATAATGGTAAAAAATAGCCTTGACCTAAAAAAGGGCGAGAGGTACCATATTTACGGATTCAGGCTAAATTTAAAATTGATATAAAACGTTTGTTTTTTGATCGATTACAAAAAATAATTTTTGTCGTATAAAGAAATTGTATCTGGTGTGAATTACACTACAGTTTTTATTCCTAGAGCTCTTTGACTTCTTCAAATAATTTTTTTTTAATGATAGAGTGAATCCCCTGGCCCTCTATAATTACGCACAAAAGATCGACCCCCCTTAATTATATCCTTGCAGTTTCAATGCTCTACCACATACACGAAACTTGCACAGAGGGTGTAGATAAGCCCTTATATAGCAGAAAGCTGTATTTTCATGATTTTGTGACATAACCATGATAACCTGCTTTTAGAACTTACTATCATCCTCAATTGTACTTTGTAGACATGGAAAAAACACACTGAAGCTCATCCTTTGGTTATCATTAAAAACAAAAAGGCGGTACCTTTTAATAGTACTTGTAGTTGTACCCACATTGATGTACCAACCTCCTATCATAATACCAGCAAACCTCCTCCGGGTTTTGCCTAAAACTCAGAAACCCTGCCCCATTTACTAGTACTAATAGTTGAAAAACAATGCTACCTTTATATTTTAGACCTACTTTTAGATGCTGCCATGATTTAACCTATTTAGGTAGCGATGCGTAACCTAACACACAGTTGACCTAATACTATACAGGTGTTGGCGAGTTCTGCCTACTTTCGTTGATGACATTTCAATCGTTTCTAGAACGCCACGCTCCCAGTTATATTACTATTAGGCTAAAATTTTAAAACGAGCATACTAGTACAAAGCTAGCCGCAATTAGAGACTGTGCAATAATTAACTGGGAGAACATATAAACATTTCAAATATTGCAAAGTGAAAAACTTGTTTGCTTGATCTTTCAGGCTGTTAATGCCTGATCGTTTTCTTCGAACTAGTAATATTGCTTCATAAATGTCATTGGCCTAGATTTCAAATATTGCAAAGTGAAAATATAACATGAAAAGTTCATTTTGTTATACGCCCTAATTGAGCACTAAACACAATACGAGCAATTATTTATACAGAATCAAGAAACAGCCCTAATAGTCAAACCATTTTTAGTTTAGATATGCCAATAGGCCTACCATTCTCAATATCATCAAGGCATCTTGAAGGCATCAATATTTGCCCTAGTCACGCACACTGCGTCCCGTGTATACCCACGCTTACAGCATGTAGACTGCCTTTACACAGTTGTATTCCTCAATTCTTACGGGTCCCACATAATAACAGCGAGTTCCCTTGCGCTGTGAGTTGGCTACACCATAACCCTGTGATGTGTCTCACTGTGTTGGAAATTGTGTTTTTCTTGGGAACATACACACAATTTTCCTCAAAAATGCTAAATTTCCTACAATTTTTTTATGTATTTCTTTATTTGACATGCGGCAGTAATTTATGTCAACATTTCCCTGAAACGTAGTTAATAGAGTTCCCGAATCATAGTGTATTTTTCAAGGCAAAGTTTCTCACTTCAGATAATCACAACAAATATGTGGAGACTTCGAAGCACCACTTTGGATTCAAATAATCCAACACAATTGGCGTTCTAGAAGTAGTCCTTGGACTATGGATAATCCAGAGTTCTAGTCCAGGGATCCATCGTGTACAATGAAACCATAGTGCCCAGTGATTCTTCAAAGATACACAAGAGGTACCGTCGATATGGTAAGAAAATACCAACAATATCGGTACCTCCGGTGGTACCTCCCATCAAGTGTACTTCCATTTTTGCACACCATTAAAGCGAGCTCATGTGTAAAACTGAATTCACTGCCCACTTTATATATGCCAGAAGGCCTGTGGCTGTGTAACCCTATAGGCAATAAGGCAGAAAATAAATTTACATGCTCTAATTCCTGCAGAATTTAATGCATCGCAATTAGAGTATACTGTGACATAAGTATTGCAAGAATTACACCAAGAATTCCAACTCCTCCCATATAAGTAGGCCTAGTGTTATATGCAATTACATTACAATAAATGTTTTAGTATAATATCTGTGTGGAATGTGGATGCAAATAAATAAACTGTCTGCATTGTCCCGACAGTTTAAATAAAGTTTGTTTCCAATCTAATTTACGCCCTATGCAGGATTTTATTCATGATCTAAGACTTCGATAAAATCAACAAATAGTCCTTAAATCGTGCCTTAGGAAGGATCCTTTCAACATCTATTTTGTCTGTTTTGAGAGAGTTGTGGAAGCAAGATATTTTCAAATTTCCAGATCACGACAATTTGTACTGATTCTACGTTGATAGATGATAATCATCGAGGGTCATCAATGGCATAGGAGCAATTTCGGTAAATGTACTTTAAATATAGCTAAATGTTTTGATAAGTGGAGGAAATAATATTGTGCTAAAAGATTTGCTATTTTCTAACATTATCAAAAAGGAGATTGATGTTTTCATTTCAGTCAGCAAATTGAGTACAATCTTGTCATATTATTATTAAACAATTTAGACGCGCAATTTCAATTTAAAATCTCAAACATGCCAATAAACTTTGTGTATTGTATGTCACCAATTGTCACTTTTCTTTAGGCCCTTCACATTAAATTCTTAGTTTACTGTTAACCGCCCGCGTCCAAAATTGAAAATTGCAAAATATTTAATTATTTTACTTTTATTTTGGATTTTCTCCTTTAATTTAACTTTTAATAACTTTTACTTGCTACTTTCTAACATGAATCATATCAACAATAATGATGAATAAACAAACAGCATAACTGCACCTGATACTATGTGTAAAAGTAAGCATATTAATAAAATAATTAAATACCGACTTCCATCAAAACGGTTTGATAATTGGTTGTGATAACTAATACTAAATAAAGAAAATAATAGATAATTAATAATTAATAATTAAAAGTCACCTCGTCCTATTTTTAAAATCTTGAACAGTAAACTCGGAATCAATTGTGAAGGGCCTTATCCCTAACGTAACTGATGTGTGTACAATCAATGCAATAACGTGTGAATATCTTTCTTGGGTATGAAAACTCGTACTCCAAAACTCGTACTCCGACTCCGAGTTCAATGTGTATAGGCCTAGCCTACGAGCTATATATGATTGGCCATTGGAGAATGACAAAATTAATGAGACCATATTTGGGCTATACTGGATGCAGATTGCTGACATGTTATAATCAAAGTAGTTTCCGTTTGCCGCCGAAACCCCTTGAAAAAACATATTTTTTACTGCTTATGATTTTCATTTGAGTCGGCAAATTTATCCTAATTAAAAAACATTGACATTGGCAGTCTATTAATTCCCTGATGATACTATATTTCCATGCAATGTCAAACGTAAGCTATTAAGGTAATCCCTCACCTAAAAGTTTAATACCATGATGACCATTGATGACCAGTCAGTCGCTCCCATGACCCAATTATTTGACTGGTCTGGTCGGCCGGCGTAAGTGATCGATGACAAGATAGGTCTTCCAGCACACTCTCAAATTGGTGAGATCGGATTTCATCGGGTGTTCCTGTCAGATTGAATCAAGCGGACTGTCACGCGTGGAAGGGATCTAAGTCTCTAACGTTTGAAATGAGATATCTTCAAGCCGGAATACTCATATTTCTTTGTATCAAAAAGGTATCATTACCATACCGAGTTGATTATGAAATAATAGTAGTCAAAGAAATTCAATACTCAAATTAACTGTGTTACTAAAGTTATACATCTAAAGGTATCTAATGGCAGCCCGGGAATGGCAGGCGCTTGTAAAGTTGAAATTATCGCCATTTGGTCATAACGATCACCTTCCCATTCACAAATAACCATAACTATAACTTTAAGTCAATGCAGGCAATGGCGTTCCACAATACCAAAGAAGGCGGTAGCTCAACTTCATACGTGATCATTATTTATCTCATTTCTCCGGATCTACAAAGACTCTTTCTCACGTGACATTTAAATTTTTAATTGCCACGTCTCAGCTACGAAACTTTGAGAGTTCGAAAATTAGTGCATATCACTCTTGTGAGTCCATGGTCTTGTGTTTAATAGTTTGGGTCTTGCAGCTCTATGTTCGAAAGTTTTAAAAGTATTGGGGAAATTTGAGCTATTTGGAAGAATTCCACTTAAAATGTAAACATGATAAAGTTAAAATGTTCAGAATCTGTAACACATCATCATTATTTTAAACCATCACTTTAATTTACAATATCACTTTAATTGGCTCTGATCAAATTTGATGTAATGCAAAATAATGGCTAATCCAATAATGTTTCCTAAGTGCGTATTGTCCAGTCACAATTGATTGATTAAAAAAAAATGTTCGTATAAATACTATTGTCCAGTCACAAGGATTGATTGATAATCCATAACAATAGCTAATCTGCAAATGTTCGTAAATGCCTATTGTCCAGTCACAAGGATTGATTGATAATCCATAACAATAGCTAATCTGCAAATGTTCGTAAATGCCTATTGTCCAGTCACAAGGATTGATTGATAATCCATAACAATAGCTAATCTGCAAATGTTCGTAAATGCCTATTGTCCAGTCACAAGGATTGATTGATAATCCATAACAACAGCTAATCTGCAAATGTTCGTAAATGCCTATTGTCCAGTCACACGGATTGATTGATAATATATAACAATAGCTAATCTGAACATGTTCGTAAATGCCTATTGTCCATTCACAAGGATTGATTGATAATCCATAACAATAGCTAATCTGAAAATGTTCGTAAATGCCTATTGTTCGTGGATATACATGTTGGCAACAGAATAATACCTTGTGTCTTTGTTCTTCAAATCTTCATGCAGGAAAAGCAGCAGCAGCAGCACCAAGAGTACTGAATGACGGCAGATCACCAAGACATTCCCATAGACCAGACCTCAGCGTATTGACTCATGTTGGTAACAATACAGACTTACCAGCCCAAGTAGAATACATAGAACATGGGGAACCGAACTCGCCACCTTACGAAACGGTCGGACAGGGAGTGAGTAAAGATTATTTCATGATAACAGGTTTTTCTATTCGGATGTTTCACTTACCTTTAAGCATATCATCAACAGTGAGGCTAGTAACCGCATAATGTTTATTGTTTAAGCATAATATTATTTCATATTTTTAGCTTCTTTAACGTTTCGGTGTGTGGGTGCATCCATTACTATTCTTGTTATATTTACTTTATGTAATTGACACCTTAACGCTGTAGATTGTTTGCAAAAGTTTTACACGTCGATGAAAATTGTTAAAAACATTTTCCGTGTCACTTTCCGACACTCTTGGGAATTACACCTTTAACTTCTATGTTACCCATATCAACATTAATTCATGAAACAAGCCTCTAGAGAGTAGGAAGGATACCTAAAATTAATGTTACCAGGTTCTTCGACTTGGAAACGTGAGGTCCTGTATTCATGTAACTCAATCATCTGATATACATGGTGTTCCAACAAAAACGCAAAGTCTTTGATATCAGTGCAAATACAGATTATATACAATAAATAAAAGTAAGATACAGATAAGAATAAGTAGGTTTCATCAACGAGTTCATCGTCCACTTTATCAAGAAAGTCTTATAGCGACTGTCTCTAACTTTAGTGTCGCGTATTTGTAAATAATTAAGCGCTAATCACACGATATTGTGGTGGCACTATAGAGAAGTAAAAGCTGCAGCCTCTAATGATGGCTCTGAAAAGAGCCGTGTAGTAAAACGAAAGCAGACTGCTTCTTACCTGGTATAAAAATGCAAAAGCTTTCGGGATAAACTGGAATGGTGAATTATAAATACTACAGTCAGTTTACTTTAATCACTGTATGTAGCGCATTTTGTACGGTACGTTTTATGTTAACAATAATTAATTACGACTACAATATGAATGGATGGAGATTGTAGAGATATCATCCTTTTAACATTCGATGGGAAATACCACAGTGATATAGAATGAACGCAGTGACTTTCCTAATCGAGTGTGTTTCCCTTAGTCTGCATGTATCAACTAATTTCCGGTTGTCTTCATTCAGCTTAAAAAGAGATTACAAGTGCACAACCCTTTAAGAATCATCTCATAGTTCATTTTTGGCGGGAAATAGTTGGGTCCCTATTGTGAAAGCGTTATAAATAAACTCATTTGGCATGTTTGGGGACATGTTTTAGGAACTTTCAAAGGCGTGCATTAACATCTTAGTTTAGTACCTACAAAACAAGGATTATAGTCACTTTCAAAAGCTGAGACGATTTTCGTCTCAGTTCAAAAGCATAAGGAGACATCTTTTATAAAACAAACTCGTTATTCCGGAGGGGTGGTAACGAAGGGACGGTAAAACACATTGGTTTAGCTATTGAGGGGTCGTCATCGGGGCCTTCTCTAAAAGGTACTAGTACAAACTGTCAGCCCATCGATTGCATGAGTGGCTCTTTTCACTTTTCAAGTAGTGATGACATAATTTAGCGCCTTCTATACATTTGAATAAAACGTCAGTTTAGAAACCACCTAAGTCTGGAAACATTTTTGTCTGGAACATTCATTTTGTTTTGTTTCGTCAACATCAATCGATATGATTAAAATAATATGGTATTTACATTTTAATACTTAGTATAGGGCCTATTCCATGTGTTGCTAGCAAAAACTTCTATGGGAAAACATTAGCTGCAGAATACACGACACCTGTTCAAACTACATTTATTAATTTCATAATACTGACTAGCGTGCAACTTCCTCCAAACTAGAAGAAGTATATCTATGGTATTAAACTGCGTATAAGTCCGAGTGACACGAGTACAAAATCCTACACGTATTTAGAAACGGCTGTAATCCATGTTCGACAAGTAATTGAACGTTAAAACTGTCTAGTTGGAATAAATGAAACATTTGACATAAAATTAAGTGTAGACCAGACGGGTTTACACCCATTCATTCACATTGCCTAGATTATCTATTACAGAACATAGCTTGAATTCCACATAATATATAAATGTAGAGTTAGTTCCGACCTACATTATGTTTTTGGATTAATCCTGGAATACCCTCTGTAAAGGCTGAGTAACAGTTACCCTTAACATAAACCTAACCCTAATGCTTCAATCCTAACCCTAGCACTAACCTTAACCAAACTCAAGTTAAACCCTAATTTACCTTATCTATATTAAAACACCAAGCGCCCATGGGTTATACAATTATTTGAAATGATAGGAAGGTAAAAGGGTTAAACTTTGAACAAGCGGTTTGAACAAAACCCGAAGAAAGGGAAATGATGTACGTCATCAGTATGTATGTTTCAATTTTTACATGGAAGTAAGAAACATGGTTTGTGCCTGAATGACATTTTCTTGAATTTCACCTAAATAAAATTGATTTATATTCTATTTCTCAGGACACAGACGGCCTGGATCAATTTCTTCATCTCATCCCAGGTAAGTAAGTTATGCAATATCATACAGTTGGTTTCTCCTTTGGTAGCCATGTAGCATTACAAATGCAACCAAGTCATTACGTATTGGCCTATGTTGCGAACGCGTGTATCCTGACAGATTTACAAAATAAGACATGAACTAATCACATAGCACTGTAGCAGGAGGGGATTGATAATGTTTTTTCCTATTATTCTGCCCTGTACTTGGACCATGTCGATACCGAACGTCACCAAGTTTGACAATTTGATCTTTCGCGTATTTTTTGGTAATTGGCTGTTGGTGTTACCTAATATTAGAGCATATTAGAGTGATATAACGTTAATGATTTTCTTCCGAGATAAGATGTAAAACTTAACAGCCATCCTCGGTAGTCGGTTGTAAATAATTATTATAGGGTTCCTTTTAAAGCTTTAGGGTTAAGTTGCTGGTTTTTTCCCCTAATTTTAGTGGCCCTTTAGTAGAAGTATAAAATATTATTAGATCCTAATGCAAATAGCTCAGACAATTTAGAATTTGAGATGAAGATTACAGAGTTTCAGAGGGCCACTCCCAAAATATAGAGTAAGCGATTTCCCATCATCCTTTGGGTCAAGAGGGGATTGTTAATCCAATGTCAGAGTAGGGTGAGCGATTATTTGTTGTTTATTAGATATACCTTAGGGGTGGGGCAAACGGTTTATACACAGGAGTTGTTTTATAACTTTTATTCTTGTATGAGAGATATAGGGAAAGGAAGGGTAACTGCGGTGATGTGCAGATGTACTACATTTGTTAATTTGGATACACTGTACATGTACAGCGCTTTGGTGTTCACTATTAGAACGGTTGCTCCCATATGAACACCCTATCAGGGCTGGGTAAAGTTTTACTCAACCGTTCTAATGGTTGTCATATCGTTTTGTGATGGTAAACCACAACATGACAACGCTACCTAAGTGGTAGGCCTACTCATCATATTTCATCATCTGGTCAGTATGTTTACCATTATTGTGATGTTTACCATGTTTACAACATGCCATGCAAGATCATCCTCCCAGGCCTAAACCAACCTTATCCCGATCTCCAATGCGATCGGCGCCGTAACCATCTGTCGACCTCACCTTGGCGACGATATGGTTGGCTTCAGGGCAATCAGAGACGACACTTCAAGTCAAGTTCATGTTCACCGTGTCATGTTGCAACAACTTTTCAACTTGTGCGAGAGAAAATCGCCCACTGAAATTTGGCCCCAGCTGCTGCCCCAGACCAAGGTTTCGAGCTTGCCTTTTAGATGATTTAGCATACTACATGAAACTAGAGCCTGTCTTCTGGAGACAAATGGTCGTTCCTATCATGCAGGCAAGTGCCCTAGTATGGCACTTCCATGTTCCTACATAGCATATAGTAATCTTCCCCTTTTGACCATCTCTTCACACCTTATATTTTCCTTTTTTTCTGACATATCTGACATCGAAAGAACAACTTGTTTAAGGATGGGTTTCGCCCAATTTCATGCTCCCTGGATGTGTCCAAATATTTCTTCAGGTGTATTACCCTTTTCTCTAGGTGTTATTTTATAGCGTAAATGTGCAATCAAACAAGAAGGTACCAGCTGTTCTATTTAAGCCCACAAGGGACCTGTCCTGAAACTATTGGTCAAGGATCTTCGTTACCAAGGGCAAAATCCTAACAAGTTTCAAAAATGTTGCCCACTAGCGGTATTGCTTTCTCCAGAGGACAATGACCTCTTAATTTAATCAAAACATTGCAATGAGTATAATAGGATGTGTCGGTGGCTTGTCTATTTTCGCTGAAGGGAAAAGTTAAATTGGTGTTAAACTAGTTTGTACTTCTGGTAATAAGTTCGTCCCGCCTCATTTAATAAAACTTTACTCCTTTGAGATTATGGGTATGTGACCAATGGTTGGTATAATAGGTTCGTAATTTTACCCATGGACAGTAGAACCTTTTTCTGCAGTTAATGTTTTGAGTTTGAGTCCATAAAAGGATAACTAAACTAAGGACAACGCAAAAGAGATCACGCTGATTCAAGTAATAGGAGAAGTGTCATCTTTGGTTGTAAAAACTCCGAAATGCAATACGGTAGTTGAACTGGGAAATTTAACAGAAGGGGCAGGTAGTCTTCAAGGTATTTGATTTCGTCATAAACACGATGTGAAACAGATCATAATTCGTCATCAATGATCCTCAGCAAATTACACAATTATAGACGTTCGAAGCATAAGCGATTTTAAAATAGAGCAGAATACCACTTCTGTGTTAAATTCTAAGAAATAGTCTGCACCTTATGTTTTATGTTCAATCGGAATCTTGATCCTGGAACACGTTATAGGCCCAATTGTATCGAATCTCAGAAAATTCAAAAGGGGACAAACAATATCTAAAAGCTAAAGAGAAAGAGCAATAATGTTAAATGACGTGTATATTAAAATATCCATCAATTCATATTAAGCATCTGCAAAAACTATAGTCAATATAATTATATAGGAAAGCAAAAGTTCATATGTTCATGAACTTCATGCAATAAAGCTCTTCGAGACATTAAAAAATAACTATACTATTGAACTTGTCTGATGATGATGTCAGTCTGCATGTCCAAGTACATGATGCGCTTAATGAGGATCTTACACTGTATTATAGTCTACTGTCTTATGACAGGCAGGGTGTAGCGACAAACGGCTGTTTGTTATTAGTTTATGTCATCATGTTCATCATGAATTGGTATTATGCTGTTGTAATCATTCATGGAATATCATAATCTAGAATTCTAGATTATAGCCTACGCCTGGTGCAAAAAGAAATGCCTCCGTCACTTGTCTTGTTAGAAAATGTCAAATAAATTACTGAATTACTACTAACTTGATCCAATATAAACTGTATGTGACATGAATCATTAGCAAAAATAGTTATGTTCTTCTTTTTATCGGTAACATGACCAGAGCTGATTTCAATGCGCAATTATATGAACGTCTATGGCAAGCCAAAAGCCCCATTACGTATTGCGACAACGCGTTGCTTTCGAAAGCAACGCGTTGCTAAGCCAGCCAATAGAAATAGAGCTTTTAGCAACGCGTTGCTTTCACAAGCAACGTGTTGCTTTCCCAAAGTAACGCGTTGCTTACATACTCAATTCAGGGGCGCCCAAGCCGAGTTTTTGATTAGCCAATCATATCGGCGCTTTGAAGAGCTGTTGGTTATGTCCATCCCGCCTTAGTGGTACTAGTTGTTACATATTTTGTGTTTTGCGTGTATCACACTATAATTGTACACTTAATTGTAGACCTAAATACTCAGTCTGAGAAATTCCTTGAGCAACAAAATTAATTTGTTCATATCATAAAACGAAATCCATTTCAGGCGTAAAATTTCACAGATATTATGTGAATAAATAAATAAGCTTATAAAGAGTTTCTTGCATGCTTGTGTGTATCCTGTAAGAGTTGCTGTGATTGGTTGTCGCCACAAGACGTAAAGAATGACAACAACGTGTTGTTTGCGAAAGCAACGCGTTGCTTTCATAAGGCGAAAGCAACGTGTTGCTAAAAGCTCTATATCTATTGGCTGGCTTAGCAACGCGTTGCTTTCGAAAGCAACGCGTTGTCGCAATACGTAATGGGCCTTTTAGCTTGCCATAAACGTCTATGGCAAGCTAAAAGGCCCATTACGTATTGTGACAACGCGTTGCTTTGAGCAACGCGTTGCTTTCAATAAGCAACGCGTTGTTAAATCAGCCAATAGGAACATAGCTTTTGGCAACGCGTTGCCTTCGAAAACAACGCGTTGCTTCCAAAGCAATGCGTTGTTTTCATTGCTCAACTCACTAGGTCGGCAACGCGTTATTTAGGTTGGCCAATCATCTCAACGCTTTCAAGAGCTGTTGACTTCGGATGTTTCTGATGAATAATAGTTGTATGTAACAAACATCGATCTGCATCATCACCTGTAAGCGGAGAGAATATTTTAGGATCACCGCATGGACATTTAAGTACATGTTCAGTACGTAAAATAAAGCATTTGAACACACTTGACCAGTCATGTTTTCATGTTTTAACCCAGGTACACCCCATGTAGTAAATACTAGTATGTAATATGCTGTGTAGTCCCGGTGTGTAGTTGACGGAGAAGGTCACTCCAACCATGCTCCAACGGGTCACTATACGCAATCGCTGTGTGTATATAAGGCGAAGGTCATTGTCCGTTGTTGTTGTTATCTTGGATGGGCCGGTTAAGAATGTTCAAATATAAAGTATGATGTACATGTAGTACATAGACTTACAATCATGCACTTATACAATTATTAATATATCCCTACCATGCATGTGAGCTCATGTGTTCCAATTAATATAGGCCTATACATAAATTTAGGGTTATTATATGGGAAACAATGAATACAGAAAGCATAGAAACCACGTGGTATCATCGGCGACCGAGTGTTCTATAAGAATCGCTGTGATTGGCGCCCTTCGCAACACGCTATTAAATGAAAGCAACGCGTTGCTTTTGGCATCTTTAAACAACGCGTTGCTTTGGAAAGCAATGCGTTGCTAAAAGCTATGTTCCTATTGGCTGGTTTAACAACGCGTTGTTTATTGAAAGCAACGCGTTGTCGCAATGCGTAATGGGCCTTTTAGCTTGCCATAAACGTCTACCAGAGTTTCCCAAACTGTGAGTCGCAGCCCAAAAGTGGGCCTCCAGCACTTCATCAGGGGATAGCGGTCGTTTAACTGACAAGAAACAAAAAAGTATTAGAAATGCAAAAGAAAGAAAAAAAAAGAAAAAGAAAAGAAAAACAGACAATTGACCTTCTCTATGTCAATTTTGGTATAAAATTGGGAAACATTTTCAAAACTTTCGAAATAAATGTTCCAATTTCATTTAAACTGTGGGCCAAGTTTCAAAATTCTTTTGAAATTTTGCCAAACGTTCTAAAATTGTGTTTAGCCAAAAATTTGGGGCTCGGGTCGAATTTTCTTGGAAATTGGTATAAATATGGATCCACTAAATCTCCACTTATTCTCATTCTCATTCATAGCACGCAAATAAACAGACACATAATATCACATAGTTCCAGTAAATAATAACATTAAAGTTGTCTTATGTTGTGGGTTGCACCCATATTTTCCTAAAAAATTGAGTAACGGCAAAATGTTCCTATCCTATCCTATCCTATCCTATCCTATCCTATCCTATCCTATCCTATCCTATCCTATAAATTAATGCTCAAATTATTCTACTGCACTACATAATCTTGGTTCAATCGTTGTCGTCCTCTCATTTAAAGGGACTTTCAGAGACCCGTCGAGGTTCCACAAAAATATGTAAATTCGCTTTAAAATAGTTGATAAATCGGGGAAATACCCTTAAAAAAAATTTCATTTTAGAATTATCGACAAAATTGTATCCGTCTTTGCATCGCGTTCCCTATTGGGTTTGCATGACATTCCTTATGCCCAAGAAAGATTTGATTCTCTTGACATGAACATGATGAAGGCGTGCATTAGTTTATTTACGAATTATTCATTGTAGGGATTATTCATTTTAGGGGTTAGTTTAGTAAATTTTTTAAGTGCAGCAAAATCCCTGAATGTCCCTTTAAATGCCCAGTCCCAGTCTAGTAGCACGCGTTGCTTGCCATTGACACACCGGCTGTTGTGGGTGGTACAAGCAAACGCCGAAGAAGTGATGATGATGATCATGATGATGCGGTGGTGATAATGAATTTGGCGAGAACCAACATCTGGAAAACATGGAGGGAGATCATAGCGTGACAAATCGTCTTTGGCATTTATCTACTGAAGATAGCAACACAGGATTTTATATACTCTTTTAGTTGATCTCATGTGTGTCTTGTCTTTGTAAGAGCTTCTTGTTTCTGGCAAAAACACATTAACCTGACTTCCGGAATAGAGCAACAGTATGACCAATTATAGATAAAATAATTTACTTTGATCCCACCATCTGTTTAGGTATATAGCGGACAATAAATCGGGAATCATCATTTGTAATGTTGAATTAATTATAAGGATGTTAAAACGGAAGCTATCCAAACATTGTTTGTCTTATTTTTTCTTCATGCTATCCTTAAATGACTTACCAACTGTTGTACTTATATCGACACAAAGTACGTTCATTAACAAAAAAGGGTCAAATTTTGAGAATCTTTTACAGACCTGGTACCCTGATGACCTCATCAGACAGAGCTATAAAGTGCAAATGAAAGCACTTAAAAGATGAAGATATGTCTAAGACAGATTTTATCCCAGGAGATACAAAATGCACGAAAATTATCCAATCCTGATGACCGACAAAATAAATGGGAATTTTGGGCAAAAATATTTTTGAATATTAACACCGTAAAAGGTTTCTCACTGAGAACCCTGGGAGTATATTTAAAGTCCCTATACTTTCCCGATGGCTTTACTTATTCAGATAATATATTTCATCTTTGTTCAAATGCTCTATTCATCTGTTCATGATGATGGTAGTAGAAACCTGCAACATAAATATTAAAATAATGAATTTGCTAGAATTCTATATCAAATAATTATTGTCGTAATATTGATACTAAGTATACAACGATACACTGATGATTTGCATTAAAATAAATATTTGCAAAGCTGTTTACTGTGGCTTCCCATGTGTTTGTCATCATATTGACCTTATTATTGCCAAGATGAAGTTCAAAGTTGAAATGACCACTGAACAATATTATACTTTAAAATCTTGACTCTGGTAATGTTAAATTTTATTGTAGAATTTTTAGCGCTTAGGGGTGTTTATTATTGTTGTTAGAATTTTAAACATAAATCAAAATGTTTTTATTTTTATCTTTTATCCGTTTCCATGAGAATTCGTTACGAATAATACACATAATGGCCAAAAGTATTGCAACCTCGCTGAAAAAAGAAGAATGCAAAAAAACAAAAAAAACCACGGTAAATTGAACATTCATCCAATATCCTGTCGATTTTACATTATGTACAAGATAGCAATGTTCTTCGCATGAAATAAGTAAGATCAGTCTAATCAATGCGATGGAAGGTGTCACCTGTGGTGACATCATGTGCATATTTCAATGCTTACAATGGCAGAAAGACGAAAATCAGTTTGCAGAGACGAAGAAACTTTAGTCCACAAAATTAAAATGTCCAGATGTCTTTGGTCACCAAATATTTTTTACTAATAATTGGTTTCTGCAAGGTATCAGGAAAATGGTGGTGGTAGAATTATTCATTGATGTGTTCAATACGTGTAATGTCACGATGTCCTTTATGGAGCAACCACGTAATTTCTGAGTCCCCCAACCCTTGCAAGACGTTGGACATGGCTGTTTAATATCTTCGTCCATCCAAGCACCATTTCGATGCAACCTTTCTTCGTAACCATTTTCCTGATACATATCGAAAACCAAAAAACCATTTGGTGACGATTCTAAGGACTTGGATACGCGCATGATGTCACCACAGGTGACACCTTCCATCCCATTGTTTAGTCTCATCTTACTTATTTCATGCAAAGAACATTACCATCTAGTACGTAATGCACAATCGACAGAATGTTACAGTTTGCCGGATTCTTCTTTTATCAGCGAGATTGTAATGATGTTGGCCAGTGGGTGTATACAGAACAACAAATTATTTGTTTGTTTAAAATGGTAATTTTATTATAATTTATTGCTATATATCTACATGTATATATAATAACTTTTCTAGTTTCTCATGTCTTAAAGTTGTTCTTGTTTATATTTTTTCTTGAATTAGGATACACGCCATGTTTCAGCGACCCATGCCAGAACGGAGGGTCATGCGAGGTAAGGTTAACAATATTGTTGTAGAACATGTAGAACAATCTGTTAATCAATGCGACATGAACGCCTGATAACTGATACAAAATACGTTGTTTCTCATTGTCATAGACGACGACATCTTTTATACATTTTATACATTTAACATTAGCAGATAGGCGAAGTCTGATTTTCTCTGTTGACTGTTGACATGGGGCAATCTTCAGTGAACGGCTCTTTTCAGAGCCATCAGTAGCTCAGGGGCGGCCTACATGTCTCATTCTTAGGTACTTTGTCCTGAAGAAGTCAAAGCTACTCCTGACACAAGCTTGACCTTTCCAAACTTGTCTGACGGCGAACCCGCTATAAAGGAACATGAACTCTCGTCCTAAAAAGTTTATTTCACAATATCTTTAATAATTTCTACAATATGCCTCATGTAATTCTTAATTCGTAATAGTCTCATCAGCGTATTTAATGATTGTTTTTCAGGTTACGCAGGGTGGTTATTCATGTGTCTGTTTACCTGGCTGGCAAGGCGATAGATGCAACGTGAATATGAATGAGTGTCTTAGCAATCCATGCCGACATGGGAGGTGTGTCGATGAAATCAACGGATACAGGTAGGGGTGTCTGTCTGTCTGTATGTCTGCCCTGTCGATCTGTGTGTCTGTCCATTTGGAGTGAAGTGGTCCTTATGTCGGTCCTTTTAAGTTACTTAATTAGAAAGCAAAATAATGCTTCACATATGATTATATTAAGTTATATTTTGAATCACTGAAAAACTCTATTCGTTCATTCAACAAAACATTTAGTTTTGTAATATACAGTGTCTCAGTGACTCCGGAAGATTTTGGGGCTGATAAAACCAAATAAAACCAGAGTCGTTCAAACACAATTTCTGGGGAAAATGGTATATGATAACAGGTTTTTTTATTGGGAGGAGGCTGAGCCCCCACTAGCCCCCTAGTTCTGAGTCAATGTGTCTACCACCATCTATAACAAGGTTATAAGGATGTTTCTTACATTGGACACTGTTTGAGCTCTTATACATCTTATTTGGTTGCTTAGAAGTCTATTAACTATAGCCAAATGTAGTGATGGCGCTATTGCTTCTCAAAGGCTTAATACCGACCTGGGCATATAACAGTTGACAGAACAGTTCCGGGATATTTTTGCTGGACCCACAATACATAGCCGGCCGTCACTCACCTCGTGTCGAGTTTTATGAACGACAGAAACCGGCTGTGAAGGAGACTAAAAAAGAAAAGAATATTTTCTCTACCCGGGGTGACACTCCTTGTAAGACCCGGTTCAATATTAATATTTTGGTCTTGTTTACATAAAATATCTCAAAAACAAGACAAACGTGTGACCCCCTTCCCGCGTGATGTCCAATTTAAGAGAGAAAAAAGTAAGCAAAAACACCTGGACAGGTATAATAAAATATCGGCAACACGTATAGAGTATCCATGTAACAAAAACATTCAATTCCTTTTCAGATGCTCATGTGAGGAGGGTTTTGGTGGTATCCTTTGTGAGCATGATTCGTGGGAATGCGAGTCATTACCATGTCTTCACGGTGGAATGTGTATCGATGGCTACACTGGTTACACTTGCATCTGCCCTACAGGATACCGCGGCACACAATGTCAATGGAACGTGGATGATTGTGATCCAGACCCCTGCATGAATGGGGGTACTTGCGTAGATCTTGTCGCCGATTACGCTTGCATGTGTCATCACGGATATTACGGGAGATCGTGCGAGTTTATCATCGACGAATGTCTCAGCGATCCGTGTGCGAATGGAGGCGATTGTTTAGATATGATAGGCTACTATCAGTGCGTTTGTCTTCCTGGGTTTACCGGGCAAAACTGCGAGAGTGTATTTCAGGAAGCATGTAATCCTAATCCGTGCAGTCCGCGTGGAACAAATCAATGTGTCGATAGAGGAGCGGGAACATTCAAATGCACGTGTAGGAAAGGATTCAAAGGGACTCTATGTGAAACTGAAGTTGACGAATGTGCGAGGGATGGAAACAAAGTGAGATGTAAAAACGGCGGAACTTGTATAGATTTAGTTGCAGACTATCATTGTATATGCCCACCAGGATTCGAAGGCAAGCGTTGCCAAGTTAATATCAACGAATGTTTAAGTTCACCCTGCGTCTTCGGTGAATGCGAAGACCTTGCGAATAGTTTTAGATGTAACTGCAGAGAAGGGTCCTCGGGAACGCTTCGTGATATTGAAATTAATGAATGCGAAAGCAATCCGTGTCAAAATCAAGGCAATTGTCTTGATTTAGTCCGAAATTATTTCTGTGTATGTCCAAAAGACTGGACGGGTAGCAACTGTGAAGTATCAACCAATCATTGTTCGTCAAATCCATGTCAAAATGACGGAATTTGTGTCAATGAAGCCAAAACATTTATATGTCATTGCAACGGAGGTTTTACAGGAAGAACCTGTGGATTTGAAATCAACGAATGTTTATCAGCACCATGTGAGCATGGAGGGACCTGTGCGGATTTATTAGATGGTTTTGAATGTCTTTGTCCGTATGGTTACGAAGGTGACTATTGTCAGCGCTATGTGAATGAGTGCGAGAACGAACCATGTATTAACGGGGGTACTTGCGTGGATGGAATGGCGACCTTCTACTGTGCTTGTCCATCCGGATTCTATGGCATCATATGTGAACATAATGTTAATGAATGCTGGTCTGAGCCGTGTCTTAATGGTGGTCAGTGCGTGGATAAAATTGACAACTTTTCCTGTGTGTGTCCATCTGGTTTCTCGGGTAAAACCTGTCACATAGAAGTGGATGAATGCTCATCTAACCCCTGCACGAATGGCGCTAGTTGTTTGGATCTTACTGATGCGTACCGCTGTGTTTGTCCAACTGGTTTTGAAGGTAATGTTAAAAAATGTATAGTATTATGTTAATTCAGAAAATGCACAACAACCACAAGATTGTCTATACATGATTAACAACAAAGGTACGAGTAGGGGTCCAATTATTGAGCCTTGTGGAACATCCAATATAATATAACATATATCTTCAAGATATGTAAGGATCAATGAGATATATATCCCATTCCAGTTTTAAATTGATGAAAGATTAAAATTTCAAATGGAAGTAATACACACCCGTGCGGACACCCCCACTCATTTGCGCAAACAGATCGTAGCTCAAGTTTTTCTTGATTTTATCCATGCAGGTGCACATTGTGAAGTCAACGTAGACGAGTGTATGAGTCTACCATGCATGAATGGTGCCACATGTATCGATGCTATGGACCATTTCATATGTTACTGCCCAGCTGGATTTGAAGGCGTATTGTGTGAGCTTGATATAGATGATTGTGCTGATGAGCCGTGCAAGGTAGGAATGCTCGCATGTAAAACATCTCGCTACATACAGTTCCGAACAATGTAATGCTTGGCGGTTGCAAGAAGTTGCAAGTGCAAATGTCTGTCCGTTACAATTCTTTCAAATTACATGTAGGTTAATACGTAATATGATTGTTAACAATAAGCCGGTATTAATTAATGTTCTTTTCATGACTTAGAATGGCGCGACCTGTGTCGATGGGATCGATCACTTCAGCTGTGAATGTTTACCAGGATATGACGGCGAACTTTGCAATAGTCAAGCTGACGGGTGTACCGATGAGCCATGTTTCAACAGTGGCTTCTGTATAGATCTGTTTAACGACTATGTGTGTCTATGTGAGCCAGGATTTGAAGGTAAGTCTAGTTTGTACATATTTTGACCTGTGATTCCCACGTAGCTCAGGTTCAATGACTATTAGTATTAGTTTTATTCTTCTGTATAGGCAGAGAAACCAAAGAGACAGTAGTGGCTATCAATTTCAAGTCCAAAAGGCCACTTGTTAAAGGCATGTAGCATGTAATGTTGTTTTCACTGTTTCGACAATACCGTACCCGGGACAATGCTTTCAGCATGTTCAAAGACGTCTCACTAGCTTTACTCTTCTAAAAAACTGTTATTGCGACTGTTTGGACAATACAGTTTACTTCACTTTCACACGCAATTATTTTGCCTATTTCTGCAACACCTGTTACTTCCACTGCTTCTATTTTGTCCATCAGGCAAGCGCTGTGAAGAGAACATCGACGAGTGTGCCAGGCAACCGTGTGTAAATGGGACCTGTCTTGATGGTATTGATAGCTATGTGTGTACCTGTCATACAGGTAAGATGCAGTATTTCAACTCATTTGAATATAACCTCACTTGATACAGAATAATATCAATATAAGGACAGAAGATTACTTAATTCCAGTAACAGATATTTTCATTTTGCACACTTTACGCATAAGAGCTGGATATCAACATAACATATATCCGGGACATAATAGTATCGATAGATGTGAATTCCTGGTCAAACATAATGTGAATTTTTGCAGTTAAGTATGAAAAATTGCTGGCATTGTTTGATATTGACAACATGTACGATGACCCGTTTGAACATTCATTCCCATTTTGTAAAGTGATTAATGTTAAAATAAGTATTGTATCACAAACTTGTTTGCGTAACTGATTTATTGTCAGGTTACACTGGGCAGAATTGTGAACATGGTATAGATGAATGTGGCAGCTCTCCGTGTCTCCAAAACTCCACGTGTGTAGATCTTCCTAATGGGTACTTGTGCCAATGTCATGCCGGTACAGAAGGTGAATTCTGTGAACTCACCGTAGATGCATGTCGAACACATCCATGCCATCACGATGGTCTCTGTGAAACAACCGATTTTGGCGTCAATTTTACTTGCACTTGCGCTGACGGTTTTGAAGGCGAACTTTGTGAGATCAACATAGATGAATGCGCAAGTTCACCATGTCGAAATGGCGGAAAATGCATCGATAGAAAAGCACATTTTGAATGTGTATGTCCGCTTGGAATGGTTGGGCACGTGTGTGAACATGATGTCGACGATTGCGCGCCAAATCCTTGTGAACATCCAGAAGCAACTTGTGTAGATCGGACTAATGACTTCCAATGTTTATGCCCGCCAGGATATGCTGGTGGAAGATGTGAGCTAGAGATTGATGAGTGTCTCTCACAACCTTGTGTAGGCAATGCCACTTGTATGGACCGTGTCAACGGATATTTATGCAAATGCCCGGCAGGATTGGGCGGTATTAATTGTGACATTGATTTAGATGAGTGTAATAGTTCACCATGTCAACATGGAGGGATGTGTATAGATTTATTAGATGAATATGAGTGTCATTGCCTACCTGGAATCACAGGTAAGATATCTTTTTTTTTCAGTACTTATATCTTAAGTTCCACAACTGGAGTGAGTAGTTAAAATGGAAGTTATGCAATTGCCTATTCTATTTGGATCCTAGACTAAATCTTCCATAGAGAGAGGGTGTGAAATTCAAATGGAATAGCCTAATTCACAGATTAGGGGTGCATTTCACTGACACTTACGACACGTCATAATTAACTCTTCCATAGGAATTACAATGCGTTGTAAATTTTTAGTGAAATGACCCCAAGTTTTGATTTCGTCACAATTTCCTTTATCAAGTTCCACGTTCAATTCAATCATCTTCATGAATACAATCAGCTCTTCATTAATCTTACTTGACGTGGATTTCTATATCACGTCCGCCTTCAAAAGAACTACCAATATCGCATCAGACCATAATCACCCCTATAAATTGGCATATATGTGTTACGCTAAAACAAGCAAGTCAGAAGTGTTTACGTTTGTAAAACGAGTGAAAATATCTGCTTAGATAGCTATTCTTTTTCATTTCAAGGCCATCAGTACCATACTAAAATCACTTCACGTCTTCCTTTTGTGCTTATTGTATTTCCCTTATTTTTCTTCCTTTATATAGGTACAAATTGTGAGATAGATATAGACGAATGCCAAAGTTCTCCTTGCCAAAATAGCGCCACGTGTGTGGATCACGTGGCTTCCTTTACATGCACTTGCCTACAAGGATTCGTAGGTAAACACTGTGAAATTGAAATAGATGAATGCGATTCGGACCCTTGCTTTAACCAGGGAGAATGTATAGATGGGATAGGGAAATTCACCTGCGAATGTCCTCGTGGTTACGAGGGCGAACTCTGCCACATGGAAACAGACGAATGCGCCAGTTCACCATGTGCCGAAAACAGTACTTGCGTAGATGGATTAAATTCCTACAGATGTTTTTGTGAACCTTATAGGACCGGTGTACACTGTGAAAACTGGATTGATGCCTGTCTAAGCAACCCCTGTCTACACGGAGCAACGTGTATTCCACACAGAGGCACTTTTACGTGCTTATGTAACGTAGGGTTTACAGGTAGAACGTGTGAGTACAATATTGACGACTGTGCGTCTAGTCCATGCCTGTATGGACATTGTATAGACGGTATTAATTCGTACCGCTGTAGGTGTGGACCTGGTTTTACAGGACCACGATGTGAATATGAAACTGATGAATGTCTGGAGAGAGATCCGTGCAACAACAATGCAGTTTGTGTGGACCAAGTCAGCGGATATACGTGTGTATGTAAACCGGGATATACAGGTGATGGTTGCAGAGACATCAAGCAGGTAAGATCATAGATTTCGTTACCTTTTCCTACCGTTAAACACTTCCAAATTGCATTTTTTACATGACATGTGATTCCCTAAATGTGGCCAAATCAGATTGATTTTTGCAAATTTGCTTTTGGTACAAATTTAATACAAACTATACATGTCGTACAATTAATTTACCGTATGTTTTAGTGATTACATGTTTCAAACCAAAAATGGCTTATAAAGATTAGCAAATAAAAGGAAGGAATTTCTGTTCTCGCAATCTAAAGGATATATCCATCAGGATAATGCTCTTAATTATATGACGACAATGTGAAAATGACCATTTCCGAAGACAATTGGGCAGAACTTAGAACATAGACACCCTACAATATTAAAGTAACTTTGTTTTTCTCACTCCATGAAGGCGTGTGTGTCGGATCCTTGTCAGAACGGTGCTACCTGTGTTAACACTGACGACGGGGAAGATTTCTATTGTCACTGTAGCGTAGGCTGGAGAGGAAACACATGCGAAGAACCGGCTGATCATTGCGAATCGGCACCATGCTACAACTGCGGCAGATGTATTAACCAAATCAATGGGTGAGTGTGTAGAGGCCTTTGAATGTATACTGAGAGTGTGTTTTTGTTGTACTGGTAATTACTAGAGTCAACTGAGTAGACATTGGTGCAATCCAATGGTAGCAGGGTCATTTCTGGCGAGACCGTATTTTCAGTACCGATATATAAGATTTGTTTATATATGCTCAAAGAAACACAATTAGAAGTTGTATTAAATCACGATCGACATTGAAATTATGCATCTATTGCAATCACTAGACGTACTTCTCTGAGCTAATAGGCAATCAATATTAATGTTACCCTAAAATTTGGAGAAAATTAGCAAAGCAGTGGAGGAAAAGACTTTTCAGTACATATTCAATCAAAAGGTAGTATTTATTGATGAGCTGTTGATCGCCATAGTGTTAGTATGCGTAAAACGACATCTACCCCATTTTGCTGGGTAGATAGAATATGTATTGCATTAAACTTACAAGTAGCTCTGCTTCTCTTAACGAATAGCGCAATACCATATACGTTGTAGGCCTATATTAACAATGAGGAGCCAGTAAATATCCCTAATTGTTGCCCGCTTCTTTCATTCTGACAGGTACATGTGTGAATGCAATGTTGGGTTTGCTGGTAACCGATGTGAACACCTGGTAGATTACTGTGCGAGTCAGCCATGTTTCCAAGGAGCAACATGTGTGCGTGAAGTCAACGGATACCAATGCATCTGTCCACAAGGTAGGGTGCTGTTTCCTCCTTCTATATCAAGCTTTTTTCTCGTATCAGCTGATATCTTTCGACTGTTGTCGTTTTTTTCTTTACCTCTCCTTTGTTATCTTTTCCTTGCGTAAGAAAGTCATCAACGTAGTGCAATAATTACATTAATTGTGACATTGCATTAAAAGAGGGAAGGTAATACTATAAAGAAGATACAAAATGAAACTACAGAGATGCAAATGATCAAACAATTTTCATTTCAGACTGTTGTATTGTAATCAATTCACTAAGTATGATTATTTCGTTAGGTTTCCTTCAAAGTTAAATATGACGTTCAATATCAAGTTACAACAGACAACGCGCATATTCGGCATTATCAGTATAGTTAATTGTGTGGCTATGTCTAGTTTGATAAATGCACGTACCCGGATAATTAAAAAGCAAGTGTTGTGCCTGGACAATCTTTCATAAACGTTTGATTATACAAGACACCACAGCTGCATGATATGTGCCCACGTATATTTTATTCAATATGGAAAATTTGCTACGATTCCAAATAAATCATAAATATTATGAATTTATTTCGGGAAAGTATTTGTCTGTTTAACTTTAAATGAACGTCAAGTTTATTATTTATGTTCCCACGCGTTTTAACTGCGTACCACACCCAACTTGTGCCCTCAAAACACTGCAGGCTTTTTTTCGAAATTGTAATAGATACCAATAAGAAGTCTGTACCTACCAATATTTTTGTAGCAAATCGTAAACTCTTCATTCTATTTGTTTTCAAAGGTTTACGTGGTGATCACTGTGAGTCTGTCTTACAACCACTCAACTGAGTTGAGGTAAATATTTGCGATGAATGCGTCATCATTACTATCATCATCATCTGCGGAAGGCCAATGATACGGAGATGTCAGTTCTTTCAACAGAATAACTTGGGCTAGGATGAGATGTTGGATCATCCCGGGAATCATCCAATCCTTCTCTGGTTGTTTGCGACTAGTCTGGTATAAGTTCTTTGGATACGTATAAGACCCATATGATATGGGTCATATTTTATTTCAGGAGGATTTATTATCTGCACAATGAGCCCAACAAAAGGTCATTCTTTGAGTGTAGAAACATATTGGGGCTAAGGAACGGTGTCCTATAGAGATTGTCATGTTTGAGATCTTATACGTAGTGCTATGTCATATACACATACGCCTGCGTTAAAGGCATAATTGGATAGTCACAATGTCACAATGGAAAATACGCAGACCAACTTGAGAGACTTTCATGCCACTTAATATGCAATATTTCCATATCTTTCATGACCAACGTTGTGTCTTTTTTGGTCAATTTTTTACACTTCTAAGGACAATTTTGTAATTTTTCGATTCAATGCAATTGTATTCACCAGGTCGGTCTTATTTTATCCTTTTAAAGTTAACCTTTAATGATAGAATTGTGACGAAAAATGTCTACTTAGTTTCCATTAGGGGCCTAATTGGTATACCATCCAAAATATGATAGATTGGTATTAGAAAGATGTAATGTTTTCTATTATGGTGTTTTACACACAAAAATACTTTCAAGGTTATAGAATAATTATTGATTATTATGTTGCAAAATACAATAAGTTGTAATTAATTAATAATATACACTTTTTGATAATGCAACTCATTATTAATTTATACTTTTATATTATATACCATCTTTTTAATACTTCTACTCAACTTCATTCAATTTTTTCCTTAAGGCTGTTGTCAGTGTTATTCGATACAGTGGAACCTTTTTTAAATACAAAATCGGCAGGGTTACCGATCTTAATTTGTATTAACATTGATTTGTTTTGTTAGTTTATATGCATTTTATTTAAACGCTACATGTTACAAAGAATTTTTGTGTTATAAATAAAATAAATAAATTTAAAAATAAATTTCGGATTTATATTTATTTATATATTTACTGTTCACAGTTTTTGTGAAGGCGTTTCCACTGTATTGAGGCAGGCCCATTGTATTAAAATTTGACGAAGACAATTAGATGTCCAAACAGTTATTAATTTAAAAAGTTAAAAATATTACTATATTTACCTTTAATAATACGTTATCATATTTAAAATTAGCGATAAAGCTATTGTCATTTTGTATTGTTTACATGTATACAGTGTTTTTGCATCGTTATTTTGTATAAAGTGTAATGCTTTATATCACTTCATTACTTGTATCAAAAACAAATTACATATACAGTTTATGTGTAAAATATTTGTTTTTGTTTCTTTGCTGCCATTTATTTATCTGCTCTTAGCGTCAAAATTACCGTTTTGATGTTTAATGCGTGACAAAGATCTCATTTGAATCTATTTTTGTAAGGTCTTATTGTTTTGACCTTAATTTTTTATTTGTCTCTGAAATATAACATATAAATGTTACTAAATATAACTTATGTGAGGCAAGATGTATGTTTGCTATGTAACATTGTATTTGCTTGATTTTGGTTAGAAATTTATATATTTTGCGTGAGTATCTTGTGCGATTTGTGACAAGGGGAGCTAGATCATTGTATTCGTAAAGCCGTAGTTAAGTAAACCTTGTAAAATCCCTCATCCATTCTAGTAAATGACTTTTATTTATATGAACTATCCTATGCGTAATTGTATTTACTTTTTATTTGTCATTTTTTTCAATATTTCTTATTATGCAGTGTTGCAAAAGACATTCACATTAAATCGTTACCTACCAAATATGTTGTATTAGTTACATGTATAATTATTCAAGTAATTAATGCATTATAGAATAAAGATTCTTGAATGAATCTTGAACCTTACGAGTATTCTCAAAAAGACTACTACTAGCATTAGGATATTACGAGTATTAGCCTAACTGATCATATAACGCTGAAAACACAAACGTTTTACAGAAAATGTTTAAATGCCGGTTACATGAAGGGTATTAAACGTTTAAATAACATTTTTGCAAAAAGTTCGAACGCAATGTTATTAAGTGTTGACAAAATATTTTCCAAAAATGTTTGTCAAAATATGTTACAATAACATGTAAAAATCTTTTTCATATAAAGCGTTTTTAAAATGTTTTCATGACCTTTATATTATAACCCGACATTTATACGGTATCAAAACGTTTCGACCAAAACCAAAATTCGTTTATAACGTTTTAACAACATGTTTGAGTTTGCTGGAAAATTGTCATTAGTAACTAACTTTGGTGCCATTTTTAATTCTATAGAGTTTTGCATTAGATTAGTCCTTAATTTTATTTTAAATATAAACTTAGGCAATTCAAATTTGTGTGAATGTATTATTCTTGTTTGTAAAAAACCGTATTGTATTCGTAAACCTTTGTCTTGCCGTTCTTATATAGACTTTTATATTATAATGTAATATATTGTTGTTAACAAAATGTGACAAATATTTATGTATTAGATATATGACTGTAAAATATTTTTAGTTTTACCTAAAATTTATGCAAAATTCATTAATTCTTAGAAAAATTAGAGACTTAAGACATTAGATGGTATTATGTGTTTGCTTATAAAATCACTTAAAGCCATATTATAACATTTTCAAACAAAATAGATTAGCATTTCTTTGCCATAAAATGTTAGCCTTTACTGTCAGATATATCCCTTTTTTTTTTTTTCCGAACAACTACGGCAAAGCAAAGAAAATTGGAATTTACTACCAGCGCACATGTCACCAATACGTACCACTCCTTCTGTCATGTTATGGTACGACCCTTTGTTGTGTACCGGGGTTATCACCGTCCCGCACGCCGTGTACGTACTGTGTGTTATGAACATCGTGTATGCGTTCGACTAATAATTCCATCGTAATAATAAAACGCTGGTTCCGTCGTTTTATTCAAAATCTCGGATTTTGACAAAACTGCAGCACCTAGAGTCTTGATTTTTGCAGAGTATATTGGTTTAATAAAGTACAATATAATAGTGTAAAATTTTTTTTTTAATTCAGTGAGGTCGTCCTCCTCAGCAAATGTTATAATATGGCTTTAATGTTTTATATTCATAGACCATTCCTGTAATTGGCACTTTCCTGCCATTGATGGAGTAAACATCTATATCACGCATAGACTAACTTGTTTACCCGGGATATCATGTACAAAAGCGAGGACAAGAAGGGCGAAGGAGCATTGCGATTTCAATGGTGATATCGATGTTTACCCCATCAACGGCAGGAAAGTGCCAGTTATAGAAATGGTCTATGATAGCTTGAATTGTTTGTACTTTAACGTTATTAATAACATCTCTTTTTTCTCAAACTCTTTTTTAGACTCGTTGTCATACTAATAAAGTACTACTATTATTATTAAATGTTTATGTTATATGCTCCCATGGAAAGAAAGAGCAAACCCGTGTCTCGCTACCCCTTAATTTCAAACCGTGTAAACCAGAATAAAACATACATTTTTGTACTTATTTGATATGTAAAAGCTGAAACATATAGCTTTAAGGCAAGAAAAATGTTTGTATCAGAAGAAAGTGGAAATCGTGTGCTCTTTTAGTTTAAAAAAGAATATGCGAAGTACCCAATTATTTTTAATGCATGTTTTGACTCACAGTTTCCGCGGCGATTTTGTTAAGACGCCCCCCCCCCCCACTCCCCCTCAAAAATCTGAAGAAGAAAAAATAAAAGAAATGCGCTATTAATAATGCGAATTTTAAATGCTACGCGAGAGGTCTTCTGGGGCAAACGTTTTTTTGCATGATAACTGATTCTCATTTTAGGAATTGATAGGAAATTATGCTACTTTAAAAGTTGCAATCTAACTTGTATCATATTGTATTTGTATAATTGTATGAATTATTTGTAATCGTTTATTATCCCCAGACACTGAAATGACGAAAACACTTACACCAAAATTTGGGCCTCTGGTCAGCCATTCAGAAAGAACGCATAATTTATTCCAGCAATGTTTTTAGAAAATTCCTGGAATCAGCCAAATAATAATGATTTCTGGACAACTTTTTCGAACGGAGTAAATACCCGACCGAGCCTCCCAACAATTACTGGGAAGCTTGTTGCGCCTATAACCCAAGAGTTCCCCTTAACACACTGGGAACTATTTTGCTAGGCACTCATCTAGCGATCAACTCCTTATCGAGGAGGAAAAGCTCCATATACCAATGGACAAATATTTCGCTAGGCAATCCTCTACACGATCATCTCCTCGGAGGAGGAAATAAAAAGCTCCATAATACCAATGGAGAGAATATAAAATGCCGCGGACTTACATGAATTCGCTAGGCAGTCATCTAGCGCGTCAAAAGAAATTAAATGGCTGATACCTTTCTCATTTTCCTATTATATTCATATTCAGATTACATAGTGGACATCGGTAAATATACCCATGCCAAATACCCAGTAGATAGATACCTCCGGATATTGGAACTACTAAATCGAATTTATTAATGTAGTACATGTATAATTCTGTACATTAAATCGATCATTTTAGAAAAATGATCCAAAAACTGCCACAAGGACTACTTGTTAACATCCGTACCCTGTACCATGGAATAAGCTATTTCTGATCCCCTCATTCCTTTTGCTAGTAAATACCGCGAGATCCACACTTATGATTATTTGAAGAGCCTCTGAATTTTACGATTGAGGCCTCTTCACCACAGTGGACCATTAACCCGATTTGAACATGTTGAAGGAGTTAATTGCAAAACCCGTTATTTTTCGCTGCCAACGCCAAGCAAACACAGTGCCATGCTCTGCACATTTATGATTTTTTTTTTCGAATACATAACTAGGATACCATGTCTAACACAAAAGGCAGCCTTTAACAGAAATTAACGCGATAACCAGCCGGCTGCGCAACCTCATAAAAACTTGAACCCAATATTTCATTTTTATTTATACTTTGATGAACAAGAAAATCTGAGGGCATAGTACTTGGCCCCTGTCTAGCTATCCCATGCCAACCTGGTGTTAATTCCTCCCGTCCTGCTATAATTAAAATTACTCGACCTAAGACTGAAGTGTATTACCACCTAAGACTGAAAGTGGTACCAATTGTATCGATTTTGTTAATGCTTCTGAAGACACATTAGAGTGAACCCATTATACAAAATAGAATTTTAAAAAAAATACAACTGCGCAACAGAATAGAATGTGTTGCTGAGTGCTGAGATAGAAACTGAACCTAAAGTGATATACTCACGCACACTCTCACACCCGTATACAATAGTCGTAATACTATGTAACTCAACAAACCTCAATGTAATTAGAATATTATTCAAATTCGGAGAACTCTCAATCGAATATATTTACATTTCTCCTTCGTATTTCATCTCATTCCTAATTACCTTTTAATTTGAAGACCGACACTTTATATGTACTTGTCTCACTACTGCGAGACTCAAATTTTATGACCCCTATCAAACTCTTGAAATCAATTTTAAACAGATATCAAATATTACATATGGGGACTGGTGGGTGGGATAAAAAATTTCTGCGTCCGTTCTTGCTGAAAAACTGACAGAGAATGGCATTAGCAAACAAAATGGCCACCGACCAAACAAGGCACCCAATTGTGACCTCACGAGGGCGATCCCATTTCAGCTGCAGGGATAATTTTGTGTTTCATTTGATATGTACAAATTAAACTGCATTATCCCCAGACACTGAAATGACGAAAACACTTACACCAAAATTTGGGCCTCTGGTCAGCCATTCAGAAAGAACGCATAATTTATTCCAGCAATGTTTTTAGAAAATTCCTGGAATCAGCCAAATAATAATGATTTCTGGACAACTTTTTCGAACGGAGTAAATACCCGACCGAGCCTCCCAACAATTACTGGGAAGCTTGTTGCGCCTATAACCCAAGAGTTCCCCTTAACACACTGGGAACTATTTTGCTAGGCACTCATCTAGCGATCAACTCCTTATCGAGGAGGAAAAGCTCCATATACCAATGGACAAATATTTCGCTAGGCAATCCTCTACACGATCATCTCCTCGGAGGAGGAAATAAAAAGCTCCATAATACCAATGGAGAGAATATAAAATGCCGCGGACTTACATGAATTCGCTAGGCAGTCATCTAGCGCGTCAAAAGAAATTAAATGGCTGATACCTTTCTCATTTTCCTATTATATTCATATTCAGATTACATAGTGGACATCGGTAAATATACCCATGCCAAATACCCAGTAGATAGATACCTCCGGATATTGGAACTACTAAATCGAATTTATTAATGTAGTACATGTATAATTCTGTACATTAAATCGATCATTTTAGAAAAATGATCCAAAACTGCCACCCAAGTTCCTTGTCATCACATGCAAGGAAATTGCCAAACCACCCCCCGCCCCCCCCCTCGAGATTTTTATGCTTTACCAATAAGGCGAGCTCTTGGCTGTCTTTCCCTTCCTTGTTTATGATCTCCTTATAGTGTTCTTAAAATAGTTTGTCCCAACTTATAAACCTGCCATTGTTGGTGGTGACGAATGTTGGTGCTAAAAAGTTTAGGATTTAACTTGACTGATTGGATCAACAGTCCTACCTAGTGAGCATTCTTATGCAGTACTAGTGGAAAAGAATGCCTGCCAATGCTTTGTTTTGGCCATCTGGTACATCCACGTACGAGAAAACCCCGAAAAGAAAACAACAAAACCCACTGACTATTATAACTTCACAAGGATTGTTTTGAATTATTTGAATTTCCTTCCTTCTGAACATGTGCGATGAGATAATTATGCTACTGTCGAGTGAGTGTCTACTTCTCATCTTTTGACCACTGTCAATTATCATGAATGAGTGTTATAGTAGCTTAATAGGCCTACTATTACTTATTAACGAGTTACCATTGTAAAAATTGTGAATTTCCTTCTGCTTCAGGAGTAACAACTAGGTGATAACCTATTTAAAACACTGACATACCGAAAAACATTACTATAATCTATGAATTTCCGTCTGTTTCGGACTACACATAGCCTATTTGTACATACCAACTAGGACAAATGTTTTAGCGACCAATTTACCGATAAATGAAACTATAAGGTCAATTTGCCATACATGGTGAACGAATCTGTCCTACAGTACGTTTAAAATCATAACTTTGATTTACCAAAGTTAATAATAATGAAGAATTGTTCTCTGTTTGATAGGTACAAAAGGAAAACCATTTGTTTTACCAAACTTGATAACACTCTTATAGCAATGTACATTAATTATGTTATATGAAATTCTTTTTGCTTCTTTAAATGACTACCCCTGGTCTATCCGTGAATTAATTTAACTGCAATTTAATAATAATACATGGGATTTATAAAGCGCCCCACGATGTAAAAACATCCTCAAAGCGCGGCGCTGCACAGAATATTAAAATACACCCACTAAATAAAAAATAAAAAATAGGGCCTACATGCTGAACAAAATAGTATACATAAAAAATTATGCATGATAGAACTCATATACACACCTTACTATACTAAAACCATGAAAACATAATAATAATGTACAAGAGTTCTGGACTTCGTTTGATAGATACGAATAAGAAATCATTTACCATGAATTTGTTTTGATAATTTCATAATAATCCTCTACTCAATGTAGCCATTAACTATATGTAATATGTTATATGCATATCCTTATGCCTCTGATAGTAACTACCTACAGTCTATAAGCGAAACTTACGAGGCGGTGAAATTATAAGTATGCCATAATAGATGAAACTGTAATTCAATTAATGACAAATTATTCTCTTTGTTTGATAGATACAATTATTACCACATTTAATCACACACATGCTTAACTTGATGATAATGAAGATCCAGTCTTTGTTTGATAGATACAGAAAAATTTGGTAATAACCGCTCGACTAGCCATTAACAATAGGTAATATATTATATGCATTTCCTTCTGCCTATGTTAACAGACTACCCCCAACCTGTGTCGGAGAATAGTTAGGTGACAAAAAGTATAGTGTAAAAGGTAATTTGATTGAAAGCATTGCCAATTTGCAATAATTTACTTGATGAATAATTTTTCCCCTAGTAAATAAGTTTTATTCGGACTCTGCACCTGCGCACCCTATCTGCAAATACACACATTTCCCTTGTTTTATTAATATGAACATCTATAAAAGTTTGATATGATGAGCAATATTTCACTTCAATTTGAATTCTACCCCATAGAATTTGGGGTTCTTTTTCCAACTAGCAAAAGTTTGCCGTTATTTCTCCAACTAGCAAAAGTCAAGTTGTCTGATGTGCTATGACACCTAAAAGATAATTCATGCAGCAACGAGTTTGGTTAATTAGCTACTCTGAGATAAATCCACTTACTTCAATTGCCTTCAGATCGCTTCAGCATTTAATGTATGACATTTTATCACTAAAATGATCCATTGATGACACCAAGATAATTCTGCAGTTTCCTGCAACCGCTTCCTTCATATGTTTCTTGTATTATTTGACATGGACATATTGCCCAAGAATAATATAAGCCCAATCAGTGGTACAAAATAAATTTTGGCATTTCCATCAAGCTATGGAATGATCTTCCTCTATCCTTTATTGCAGCTCCATTCGTAGAAGCATTTTTGACATCCACCGCTTCCTTCATCTGTTTCTTGTATTATTTGACATGGACATATTGCCCAAGAATAATATAAGCCCAATCAGTGGTACAAAATAAATTTTGGCATTTCCATCAAGCTATGGAATCATCTTCCTCTATCCTTTATTGCAGCTCCATTCGTAGAAGCATTTTTGACATCCACCGCTTCCTTCATCTGTTTCTTGTATTATTTGACATGGACATATTGCCCAAGAATAATATAAGCCCAATCAGTGGTACAAAATAAATTTTAGCATTTCCATCAAACTATGGAATGATCTTCCTCTATCCTTTATTGCAGCTCCATTCGTAGAAGCATTTTTGACATGGACTTGTTAGCATACAGAGCTTTGCTTATGCTATTTTTACTCGCATGAAGAACTGTATAATATATAATCTTCCCGTTCACCACTTGCATTTTGGTTCGCTTCCTCGCCATATTAAGGTGCAACAATACTCTCTTTCAAGGATACACTGTATCTAATGTAGATGAAGATTCTTCGTTGTCTGTACATGCTCTAAATGTAGTTAGCTGTTATACACAATAAAATTTCACCATTAGAGAAGTTACCGTTTCCATCATACTTGTGCTCTAACAAAGATCGTTCCTCCCCATAGAGCCAGGTTACGATTCAAAATATACTCCATCCACTGTCATAGGCATGGTAATTACGACTTTCTGTTGCAGATCCCGCAAGATGTCCTCCTTCTACCACCTGTCTCGAAGTAACCACATGACCTGCAGTGAATTAAAAGACAGAAAAAAGAGAAGCAAATTCTGCCAGCAAAGCCATTTTACTTTGTGTATAATTCATGCCTGTCTATAAATGACATCCAATATATTCGACAATTCAACTCCTTTATTAATCTATTTGAACTCCGACAACCTTGGATTGAACTTGTAATAAATGTAAAAAACACATAATTAAATCCATTTTTTATTCATTTTTTAAAAATTTATTTATTTATCTATTTATATTTAAAGGCCGTTTTGTTTTTCATAGACGACATAGACGACAGCGTTGAAGTTACTTCTTTTTTTTGTTGTGATTCGTTTTAATGGAAACCCGGATGGCTTCCAAAATTAGAGCATCCTGTGTCCACGTCATGATGCTTGCGCTAAAAAAAAATTGAATTTGACAATTAAATTCACTCATATGGTTTTTATATACCAAGAGAGCGAAGCACGCGTTTACGGCCATGATGATGATTGCGATAAATTGACCATGAAATTCACTCATATTATGACTATTATTATAACTTTACCCAGAGAGAGCATCACGTGTCTACGCCCATCATGATTGCGCTAAACGGATTGAAATTAAAATCACTCATATGGTTATTATATACAAAGACAGATTTTCCAATTCAGAACAAAATGTTTGAACCATGTTGCCAAAAGATTGAAATTGACAATTAAATTCACTCATAAATTATGGCTTTTATATACCAAGAGTGAGCATCACGTGTCCAATGCATGATGATTGCGATGCAAATTTTGAAAATGACGATTAAATTCCCTCATATGACTAGGCCTATTATAATTTTACCAAGACAAAGCATCACGTGTCCACCCCATGATGATAACATGTGCTAACTTCACTCATATGGCTATTAAATACCAAGAGAGATTTTCCAATTCAGAACAAAAATTTTGAACCACTTTCAATTTCAAACCAGAACAGAAACAGATTGTGTTCCTTCAGACTGCCTAATATAATTATGATGAACATAGAAATGGTTCAAAACTTTGCTTTCCCTTAATTTCACGCATTTTCCATTCCACTACCTGCATGATTTATAAATATTTATGAGTTCAAAAACCCCTGATAACCCAGTGACCCCCCCGGCTATATACTACCGTGATTCAGTGGTCTATGTTACCATTAATAATGTACATACATGTATACATGTAGACGACCACGTTTGACAATTTTGAAATCAAATTTCTCACCGTGTTTATTCACTGTTGACGCAAATAAATACAAATACTCTATTTGGCCATCGGCTGTTGCCACCGCTTACAAGCATAGGATAAATGTAGTCTCTCTTCTGACAAATGTAATAGCGCTAAGATCTCGCCTCCAACATTTCAACACATTAGAATTATTCCATACCACCAGTCCGGCAATCCCAATCAATAGTACTCATACATGCCTGACTTCCTCGGATCACTGTTTAGACAATCGACCACGAAAGTTTTATCGAGTTATACAAACAACTCCGGACTGTTCATTGTACCGTCACAATTCATTTCATGTGGTGTGATGTGCTGTAACCTGTAAGCTTACTTGCTTTTTTTCTTTCCAGTTGTTCATATTCGAGGTATCCTTGATGTGTTTTGTATCCACATCCGTTGGATTCACCTCTTCTCACTTTTGTGTAAGCTGTGACGGCCTATTCATTGTCTTATAGTTGAATAAAAAATTTCTGCGTCCGTTCTTGCTGAAAAACTGACAGAGAATGGCATTAGCAAACAAAATGGCCACCGACCAAACAAGGCACCCAATTGTGACCTCACGAGGGCGATCCCATTTCAGCTGCAGGGATAATTTTGTGTTTCATTTGATATGTACAAATTAAACTGCATTTTATACTTTGATATGTTGTATATTATAACATTTATAGGTGTTGTTTCATGTGCTCGTAACAAATTAAGAAGCTATAGAGTGTGATGGATATATTTCTGATGTATTATTGCTCGAAGCATAGCATTTATATCCTTGTCTTTTGATTTAGAACAAATTTAATCTTAACTCTATAGGTGATTGTGACCGTGGGAATAATTAATTCGGGAAATCATCGAGGCATCTAATGGACGTAAACCGATACAATGATTTTCACGGGAGGTCCAGGGAAAGGAAAGTCTACTCTACACTATTATACACCGCAGATGACATGTATAGGATATAGCACTAAGGCAGTTGATAGTAGTGTAGTCTTTCCTTGCTCTGGACCTCCCGGTAAAATCATTGTATCAGTTTACGCCATTGAATGCCTCGATGATTTTTTTTCAGTAGAATTGTTTTGAACCAATTGCAATAAACATTTTTTAATTTAACAATAAACATTTTTTAATTTAACGAATGTACACAAACATGCGGAGATGGGAGGTGGCTTACAGATCGGAACCAAAGAGCACGATGTATGCACTAAATACAGCTCACAGCTCCGTTGAGGCTTTAATTATTAGATGTGAATTAGCGACGCTATGACTAGCAGACGCTAAGTAAGTCCAAATGCTGGTGTGGTGCACAAAATAAACATGCATGTAAGGGGAATATCATTTTCTTCGGAAGCGACGGTCCCAAATATACGTGGGGTGGTCATAAATTTTTGGAAAGAAAAATACGGGGGGATCATAAAATTTTGATGACCAAAATGTATGGAGTCACAAGATGACCACAGATAGGGTGTTTATTTTATTCAAAAAGACTGATTTCAATACAATTTTAGCCTGTTTAAGGGTAAGGTGTAGCCTATCGGTGGTGGTGGTGGGGGGTCATAAAGTGTTTGTTGCCGAAATAGGGGGTCGCAATATTATTGACGCCGACCTTTTGTAAATTTGGGACCCCCTTCCGAAGAAAATGAGAGCTACTATCGTGTTTAACAGCTTGTGAATATTAATACCACGTGATCAACAATCCTCCAATCAAATAACAGGGAATGGCAAAGGTGCCACTTGGTATGGTCAAAAAGTTGTAAAATACCCGAACAAATCCTGTGAAATGTTCTCAAAATATCATGACTTTTATCTCTGTAATTAATATTAGATCACCTTCATTAATTTTGTAAAAATGTGACTTAATTTGTACTAAGTTTATTGATTTGTAGCTGTCAAATCGCTTGTGAATAGTTGGTGTAAACATTCATATACCAAGCGTTATTTTTTATTAATTATTATCCCAATAATTAAAGTAAAAATCAAGTAGAAAAAAATGATTTCTCATTTTTGATTGTATTCTGTCTCTTTATTTGTCCGTCTTCGACGTATACACTATAGCAAAAAAGGTGCAACTTATAACCTTTTTTGTCCTGATTTTGATTTAAACCTTTGATCCAAACACAAAGAATTAATTCCTACCTCGGAATTTTCAGATGGTACTCCATCTTTCATCAGCGAGTGAAAATGACAGGTGAAGTACCATCTGAAAATTCCGAGGTAGGAATTAATTCGTTGTGTTTGGATCAACAGTTTAAATCAAAATCATGATTTATACCAACACAGATGAACGCTCATGAACCTTTTTTTTTTGTCCTGTAGGGAGCACCCTCAGGAAATAAGGGTTCTTTATATTCAAGAAGGATCCTGATAGAACCAAAAGTATTATAGTTCTAAAGACCCTTCGGAGAACCTGTAATAGTTCGTTGAAGAACCTTTAAAGGTACACCCTTGGGGATCGCCGAAACCCTTTTTAGAACCCTTTTTGTACGGTATTTCCATGTTATTCTATTTGCGTGTTTTATCACATAGCCTGTCACGCATAGGTCAAGACAGGTTAAGAGTAGCAAAGAGGGCATATATTTGCTGAGCCGCGTGGATAATTGCATATCTGATATGGATTATATCGTCCCATTTTTAAAGGTTGGAAAAGTCTTTTAAAACACAACTTGAAACAATTTCGCAAGGAAAATGGACCAGATGACTGAGCATGATGAAACCATATTATAGACGAACATATTCACTCGGTTTTCGATAACAAATAGGCTTAAGCTAAAAACGTTGATTATCAAGCACGAATCACATGGTTTTATTTTAAACAAATATCATATTGACCATAAAAACGAATAAAAACAGTCGGCTCTCAACACGCGATATTCAAAATTCCCGCGCCGAAATTATTCCTGGGACGTCATTTCACCTAACAATTTGGACGCCCGGGAATTTTGAATAACGCGTATTGAGAGACGGCTGTATTATTTTGTTTTTATGGTCAATATGAGTAAAACCACGTGATTCGTGCTTGATAATTCATTTTCTTATAAGACATAATAATGTGATTGCCGGAGATATCCTTTAAAGAATGACACGACTTTACCATGTTTACATGCTACGCCAATTTTTCTGTTACGTTCAGAGAAAAGAAACACTTTTTTTTTCAAAGTCTACTGTTTTGGTTCTTTAAACCGAACTTCAAATTCACGAGCGGGAAGATCATAGTCCCAGCATCCTTTGGCTATCATTTTGGCTGCCATCCTGCCTATTTCATAGCAAAACTTTGCTCCTCCGCCATTGTCACCGATTGCCACACCTATTTCTGGTGTAACCATGTCAACGTAGGGCATATCTGTTCGAGTCACAGTAACAGCACAGGTGTCCGTATGAGTAGATATTGGTATAAGTCCTGTAATAAAGGCGAATATGTAAGGAAAGAGGAATGAACAAGATTCAGAGTATAAGGAAGAAGACAGGTGCAAAACAAAGCAACCACTTGTAGCACAAAAAGAGACACAGTGTGCTAATTTTTTTTTTAAGTAACCTAATTGATGATACGTGCGTACCAGAGCGTGCGTACCGAATATAAGAAATCTGTTTAAATGATCTACACACGCCTCTGGTCAACATCCCATCCAAGACCGACAACATACACGAGCTAGAACATATATTTTGTGTATTTTACAAATATCTTATGATTTCATACCTGGAAAGAATCGTTTCATCATGCCCATTAACTTCTCGGTAACTTCTGGGTCTCCATCACTGCGATACCATTCAGCAACTTCTTCACTTTTCAGATATCGAAGACGTCCATGGCCAATTTTAAGGTACGTCTTGCCTAACAGAATTGGAAAAATTATTATTATAGGTTATTTTAATCACAACATTATTGTTTTAGAAATATGTGAAGACAGTAAAAGGCCTGAACGAGTCACATCGGACATCATAATTTTGTTCATAATTATTAGGTTTACGCTGTTCTGTATTGCCACTTCGTCCGAAACCATTTCGGCCAAAAAATACATTTCGTCCAGCTGCATTTGGTCTAATTTCATTTGCTGTATACCCACTTAGTCTGATCAGGGATATAAGAGTCTACTCTCACATCCCTGATCTGATTGCCATGCGAAATTCTGGTCATTACATCACTTGGGTATTAATGGCAAAGCAAAATGTCAATCGGGCAATATGGCTATGGTCTATATGGCTTGGACCAAATGGCAATCGGGCGAAATGGCAATTGGGCCAATTTAAATTGCCCCCATGATACCAACTGACATTTGGACCAAATGGTTATCATCGGGACTAAGTGCACGTCGACTGCTCAGTGCCAGAAGTGGGTAAGTGCAATAGCTGCCATGTGAACACTTGGCAATTTATACAGTGCGTTGAACTCATTTACACATGTCAGCTACACAAGGCAGCTATTGTACTTACCCACTTCTGGCACTGAGCAGTCGACATGTTTTGACCAAGTGGTAATTTGACAATGTGGGATACGAAAAAGTAGGCTTGGACGAAGTGGTAATACCACCCCGATTTAAAGGTCGCTAATTATAAAACATCAATTAGGCCTACCATCTGGATAGATTACAGGTGGGCAAATGTAGCCATCCCGTTGATTATCCTCTCTCGTGAATGAGCATATCGATGGCATATCACGCATGTTATCCACGTTCTCTTTGCTCAGCTCGATCCTCAATGTCTGTGTTGGAACCAGTTTCATATCTGGTAGCAGATGCGATGGCAGAAGAGGTTTGGAAAGAGTGAAAACACCTGTACAAATAAGAACCTTTCTTGATCTGATTATTTGACCATCCTCTGTAACCACTTCAAGAATCTTGCCTACTGAGGGTGTGTGATACTTTTCAGTAATCTGATCCACGGTAGTGTTGAAAATATCACACCCGTGCAGATCAGCTGCCGTTTTCTGAGCGGCAACTAACTTTCTTGGATTTACCAATCCACATTTTGATAGTTGTAGTATGCACTCTATGTTGCTTCCAAGAGTTAAAGCCATATTATAACATTTGCTGAGGAGGACGCCCTCACTGAATTTTTTAAATTCATTTTTTACACGATTAAATTGTACTTTATTAAACCAATATACCCTGCAAAAATCAAGACTCTAGGTGCTGTAGTTTTGTCAAAATCAGAGATTTTGAATAAAAGGCTGATTCAGCCATTTATTATTACGATGGAATCGTTAGTCGAACGCATACACGGTGTTCATAACACACATATGTACGCGGCGTGGGCGACGGTGATATACACAACAAAGGGTCGTACCACAACATGACCGAAGGAGTGGTATGCATTGGCGACACGTGCGCTGGTAGAAAATTCCAATTTTCTTTGCTTTGCCGTAGTTGTTCGGCTCAAAATAAAAGGGATATATCTGACAGTAAAAGCTAACATTTTATGGCAAAGAAATGCTAATCTATTTTGTTTGAAAATGTTATAATATTGCTTTAAGTAAGGAAACTTCTGTGTGAGTTGGTCGCCTGTCAACAATACGTGTTCAGTTTGGAGAAGTTCTGATGTTCTTTTACAGTCGGTTATGTACTGACTCTTTACTGGTCCAAAATTAACGTTGTTGCATTCTGTGTAAAATGAAATCCCTGAAAAAGTAAACAAGTTTTGTGTGAGTTTCCACATTATTGAGGCCTTCTTTTTCAGTGTTGAGAACATTTGTCATTCGGTGAAAGATGAAATGTTCCAATCAATTCGGCTTTCAGCCTAGTTAATGGGATCATTCCATCTTTTACCCATGACAATATTCTTACCATTCCACCCATGAACATTCAATATTTGCATAACGGAGAGTTGTTCATAACTCCTCTCTGATTCTTGTTACTTCTTATCAATTGTGTGAAGATCTTTGTCTTAAATTATTTATAACGTACAGCTACGGAGCAAGAAAAGTTCAAAATAAATGACTATTTGACTCCTTTCTCTCATTTTGTTTTTGTTTCGTTTTGCTTGGGTTACATTAAGCGTATATATCCCCCCCCCCCCAATATTCGACAAGGGGTTGTCCGTGCAATGTTACACACTGAATAATCTCATATTTGATCATTTTAGCTTTAAAAATTGCAAAAATTGTCAAAGGAGCAAAAGACGCTTCACTCTGAGGGACCAACCTCCCCCCGTAAAAAAGAAATATATGCCACTGGTCTTTATATGTCACATAGCATGAAGCGCGTTGTGGGAAATATCAAATTTAAGATACTCATATTTTTGTAATCTGAATTAACTAATGAACATTTTGATACCAATATCAACATACTACCGCATTCCTATCAAAAGTAATGAATGATTTAAAATAATTTTGCTGCCAAACTTGAATCAATTTTGACCTTGTTTCACATTATTTTGTGCTTATTATATCAAAATGATGTTTGCCGCAATGCGCCTCATTTAGTCATATTGGGTCACATATTATATTAAAGGGATAAAATGTCTAATATTTCAACCCAACTTTAGACTTCCAATTATTTTGAAACATGAACCCGAGGAGAATCAGAAAATTCCGTCACATTAACTGTTATCTTGTAGTATTGTCCTTTCATTTTTCAGATTTGATCCAAAATTATAAAACTGAAATACTGGAATACTTTACTGAATGTTTGAGGAATTAGAAAACATAATAAATACCTGTGTTCTTTTCCAATTTATCAAAACCTTCATGAGACCTCTTAGACAATTCACTGCAGATAACACTACCCATATTGGTTCTTGTAACTCGGACTTCGTCGTAATATGCGCCATGTATCGCTCTAGAATTGAATTCCTATAATATCAACAATCAAGACAAATTGTTATTATATACCAGTACGTCAAAATTGTGTAAGTCTAGTTTCGCCTGTTTTGTCATACGGTTGTAAATTCAATGAAAATCACTTTGTTTAACGAGCGCTTACAAATTCATATGCAGTAGATAGCAATGTCAGAGTTGCTATCATGAGTAGATAGCAATGTCAGAGTTGCTATCTTTAGTAGATAGTCACGTCAGAGTTGTTTTCTTCAGTAGATAACCGTGTCAGAGTTGCTATCTTCAGTAGATAGCAATGTCAAAGTTGTTATCTTCAGTAGATGGCAATGTCAGAGTTGCTATCTTCAGTAGCTAGCAACACATCAATTTGTAAGCGCTCTTTAGCAAAGTCATACTAGTTCGTTCATTGAATTTACAACCGTATGACAAAACAGGCGAAATATAGCTTTTCGCACAAGATTTGCAATTTAAAGAGAATTGACCATTGTTCATTGAAATGAAGTTAGTATAATATGGACAATATAAGTGTGCTCTTTCATTTAATGACATAAAATTTGAAAAATATTGTAAGAAATACTTGAGGTTTTGACTTTTAAAACCTATATTTTGGTCAAAAAATGTGCTTGGATAGGTCGTTTTCAACAGATTTACCACATTCGCCTTGCTATAAACATTGAATTGCGTTATCTGTTGACGTAATGATAAAAGGGTGTTTTAGGGGGAAGTGTTAGCTTTCGTTCGATATAAAAAATTCTGATTGGATGAAGGGAACACTTGAGGTTTTGACAAAAACCAATCACAGATGGCTATTTTCCACTAGAACTCACACAGCTCTTATGATGCTATGCACCGAACCGTATAAACACAGACTGCGTATAGGCTAGTTTCGCTATGCTTGGAAATATCTGTGTATTCGGGTGTATCGAGGTGGAAACTGTGCATAGAAGCATTTATACTAGAATCATTTTTGTAGTCAAACCTTTTCACATGTTTCAAAGTTGCTGTCTTCATTAGATAACCATCTACTATCTTTAGTAGACAACCATGTTGCTATCGCCAGTAGGTAACCATGTCAGAGCTGCTATCTTCGGTAGATAGTGAAGATTGCAATGTCAGAGTTGCTATCTTCAGTAGATAGCAAATGCCAGAGTTGTTTTCTTCAGTAGATAACCGTGTCAGAGTTTCTATCTTCAGTAGATAGCAATGTCAGAGTTGTTATCTTCAGTAGATAATCGTATCAGAGTTTCTATCTTCAGTAGATAGCAATGTCAGAGTTGTTATCTTCAGTAGATAATCGTGTCAGAGTTTCTATCTTCAGTAGATAGCAATGTCAGAGTTGTTATCTTCAGTAGATAATCGTGTCAGAGTTGCTATCTTCAGTAGATAGCAATGTCAAAGTTGCTATCTTCAGTAGACAACCATGTCATAGCTGCTATCTTCAGTAGATAGTTGTGTCAGAGTTGCTATCTTCAGTAGACAACCATGTCATAGCTGCTATCTTCAGTAGATAGTCGTGTCAGAGTTTGAAAATCAAGATATGCAATGTCCTCGTGATTATAGTCAAGATTGTATAAATACCAACATTTAAATATCAAATACCAACATTTATTTATACAGCGCCTTTCACATGTGCGAGGGTCATTCAAAAAGTCCTACATGTACCTCCATCATCACATCTCTGTTATATTACGTGCCAGGATATTGAAATTACCTATGGTTATACTCTAAAATCTTGGCTACAAAGTAAAAGTTATTTAATTAAAATGTGATTTTTGGTTGTTAGGACGTGTGGGTACGGTTAAAGTGAATACAGATTTGGTACATCAGAAACGGTCTGAAAAGAAAGGTTACTTTTGATTCAAAAGGTTGCCAACATCTATATGGAAATCATTACAGATTTATTTCTGAAAATGATTAAATTGCTTTATTTTTGTTCAAATAATGTAATAAATATCTAATACTTCCAAATAGTACAGTTTTACTGGGTATCATGTGTTTTGCACAACAAAACTGATACATGTTCAGAATAGCCTTCGTATTGACCCTTTTCCGTAGGTTGTTGACTTCGATCGGCTGAGCACTTGTTGGTTCAGGTCATATTATTTGGTTCATAAGTTAAAATCAAATAAGTCTTATGCACAGTTGTTGTATTTTTAAAGTATATACAAGGTTATTAACAAACAGTTCATCTTATTTCCACATCAAGATGCATCCATTGCTTAAAATAGAACTTAATTGCGAATTACCCTTAAACGTAGTCTCGAAATCTGGCAAATTTCACTAACATTTGTTTGTCTGTTGAACCCTTCGACGTTTTCTTCTCATATTAAACATGTTTCGTTTTGTTTTGAAGTCCCAAGGCATGTGGAGCTCTTAAAAATAGGACCAACATATTTATCCTGAGTAAGCAGTTGGACAACCACATCTTAAAAACATTTTTAAAGGCATTATCCAAAGCTACAATTATGATACTTACTAAACATTTGGCTTCAGATTTTAACCGTTTCCGATGTACCAAATCTGTATTCGCTTTAACCAACATATCTTATCAACCAAAAATTACATCTTCATCAAATAACTTTTATTTTGTAGCCCGGGTTTAAGAGTATAATCATGTGTAGGCCTAATTTCAATTGCCTGGAACGCAAGATAACAGAGATGTGATGATGGAGGTAGAACTTTTTGACCCTCGTATCAAAGCTTATTCTGCTGTCGTAAGAATATTTCATATAATGCCCAAAGCATGCTCATACCTTTGGGTGGCGCTCAATGGACAATATTCATTACAGCTCCCCATTTCACCCCTGGGTAGAAAGAGAGGCAAGTAAGGTAAAGGGCCCAAGACCAAGAGCACAACACGATGGCACCGCCGCGGCGCGCCGGGGCTCGAACTCGCAATCCACCGATTGCAAGGCAGAGCCCGTACCGCTGCGACACCGTGCCCCCAGTTTGCACATTCTTTGTTCATATATTTAAACAAAGAAATCATATATTTTAAACAAAGAAAGGCGTATAATATACCGGGGTATTATGTAATCTTAAGGTAAAATATTCATGTTGTAGCATATATTTTGTGCTTCCTCCACAGGTAATGTAGTTTCAAAGTTACGGCTAGTCAGTTTTATCACCATTTGTGACCGTACACCACGAATGAGCCGTAAATGTCCTCAATTGTATTCTGAGTTACAGTGTAAAATGGGCATGAAGGTCGTATTCATAGGTACCTCAGTTTGGTGCTACGTGTACCTCATTTAATGAGATACACGTAGCACCAAATTGAAATACCTATGAATATGACCTTCATGCCCATTTTACACTGTAACTCAGAATACAATTGAGGACATTTACGGCTCATTCGTGTGTACGGTCACATTTGAGACTTTGCCTTAACAAAATGGATTTCAATCAATAAACATCGACGATTTTCAAATAATAAGTATTATACAAAATTGCACTTTATGTTATGTTTCACGATTGTTTTGACAAGATACTGGGTTCTACCTGGTACTTAGCTTTTAAAATAGCAACAACCCATTTACCTGTGATGATGTTGGCTCCTCTGGCCCGATTAGACACACCTTTGTGTCAGGAACCAAACATGTGTGATATGCAGCCGCTGAACCCCACATACCAGCGCCAATTATACATACGTCGTACATACGGTCTGCCATATTGCTTTCTGTACTGCTCAGCTCAGTCGGCCCTATTCCATTTCAGTATAATGCCTATTAAAAAGAAAAAGATCAGGTTCACTGACTGAATCATTACACAGAAATTCTACAATTATAGGCTACCGTAGTGAATTAAATCAATTTTAAAAAGAGCCCTGTCTATGTAAGTCTTTTCATTGTTGCCATGTTTACCAAATCATCGCATCGTAAGTTGTAAGGCATCTTGAGATTATTACCTCCTATCCTGTACCAAAGGCTAATCCTTTGTGCCTTGCCACCTCTTTTATATCAATCCCTCTCCCCTCTTGTATATCAACCCCTTCCCCGTACAATCATAAGCAAGCAAAAAGGCTAAAAATATCTGAATGTTGAAAGGCACTTACTGTTTGTATTATCGTCTAGGCCCTTACTCATGCTACATCGGCTATTTTATCTGCAACACACCGTACAGCTATTATATAAAACGCACAAGTGTAGCCAATAGCCATGACCTGATACTGCGCCATACAATTTACAAATGTCACATAGGGGTCACTGCCAAGTACGAAGGTATGATTACGATATACATAACGTGATATACAAACTGAACACATATACAAACTTGCCTTAACAGACCTATCGTACATCGAGATGAAATCCCATTAAGAAGCAGTTCGTAGGACCTACAGTAGTAAAACATGGAAGTATATAATTAACTTGGTTTGCTGCAAACAAAGAAAAGACAAAAAGGAGGGGTCAAATTCTGAATATTTGTATGAACCTGTTCAAATAAAGCATACACGATCGTACCCATACGAGTAAATATGTTTCAATATATCTGCAGTAGATAACAGTATCAGAGTTGCTATCTTCAGTAGATAGTCATATCCGAGTTGCTATCTTCAGTAGATATAGTCAGAGTTGCTATTTTCAATAGATATAAACCATGTCAGAGTTGCTATCTTCGGTAGATAACCATATCGGACCAAATTAACCTCATATTTGGTCATATTTGGCCATTTTCATTAGATCAGTAGGTAACCATGCCAGAGCTGCTATCTTCGGTAGGCTAGATAGTAAAAATTGCAATGCCAGAGTTGCTATCTTCAGTAGATAATCGTGTCAGAGTTTCTAGATAGCAATGTCAGAGATGTAATCTTCAGTAGATACCAATGTTAGAGTTGTTTTCTTCAGTAGATAACCGTGACAGAGTTTCTATCTTCAGTAGATAACAATGTCAGAGTTGCTATCTTCAGTAGATAGCAATGTCAAAGTTGCTATCGTCAATAGATAGCAATGTCGGAGTTGCTATCTTCAGTAGATAACCATGTCAGAGTTGCTATCTTCACTTTAGACAACCATGTCATATTTGCTATCTTCAGCGGGTAGGCCTAACCATGCAAGAGTTGCTATCTTCAGTAGATACCGTAGCAATTTCAGGGTTGATATCTTCAGTAGATGTCAGAGTTGCTATCTTCAGCAAACAACCATGTCAGAGTTGCTATCTTCAGTAGATAATTATTTCAGCGTTGTAATCTTCGGTAGATAGCAATCACTCAGGTAACCATGTCAGAGTTACAATAATCGGTTACAATTATCGATAGCTAGTTAACCATACCAGAGTTTCTATCTTCAATAGATAGCAATGTCAGAGTTGCTATTTTCAGGAGCTGCTCTCTTCAGTAGATAGCAATGTCAGAGTTACTATCTTCTGTAGATAACCATGACAGAGCTGATATCGTTAGTAGTAACCAAGTCGGACTTGCTATCTTCAGTAGATATCCTCTATGTACGACTTGTTATCTTCAGTAAATAACCATGTCATACTTGCTATTTAGAGTTGGTTTTTTTCAGTAGATAACAGAGTTGCTATCTTCAGTAGATAATCGTGTCAGAGTTTCTATCTTCAGTAGATAGCCATGCCAGAGTTGTTATCTTCATTAAATAGCAATGTCAGAGTTACTATCTTCAGTAGATAATTATATCAGAGTTGTTATCTTCAGTAGATAGCAATCACTTAGACTTGCTATATGTTCATTAAATAGCAATGTCAGAGTTGCTATATTCAGTGGGTAACTAGCCATGTCGGAGATACAATCATCGATAGCTAGATAACCATACCAGAGTTTTTATCTTCAATAGATAGCAATGTCAGAGTTGCTATCTTCAGTAGATAGCAATGTCAGAGTTGCTATCTTCAGTAGATAGCAATGTTGGAGTTGTTTTCTTCAGTAGATAACCGTGTTATAGTTGTTATCATCAGTAGATAGCAATGTAAGTGTTGTTAGTTTCAGTAGATAGCAATGTCAGAGTTGTTTTTCAGTAGATAACAATGTCAGAGTTGCTATCTTCATTAGATAGCAATGTCAGAGTTGCTATCTTCATTAGATAGCAATGTCAGAGTTGCCATCTTCATTAGATATCCATGTCAGAGTTGCTAATTTTGGTTACTAGAAGTTAAATATCGGTCTTCAAATGTTCCTTCATAGTGAAAATTGCAATGTCAGAGCTAAAATCAAAAAAGAGTAATGCGGCCCATACACGATCAGTTTGATTGATCAATATTGGAGACCCTAGATGTAGGATTGGATACAAAATAATGATATTTCTCTTTAATATTATCGAAGAGATCTACATTAGGAAACGAATTTTGGAGAAAACCTTCTGTTAATAAAATAGGCCTACTATGCTGAGCCACCAGCCTAGGTGACTCACACTCCAGTAATTTCAGATGATTGAGCTCAGTAATACATCAAAGAATGTCTTCCAATTCATGAAAACAAATAGATAATCAGCTTATCGGATTAAAAGCTTAGAGGGAAGGTCTTGCTGCTCAGCGAGTGTTTATAATTATCAGAAGGTTTTCTCCAAATTCATTCTCTAATGATAATCTAGTTTGATTTCATTGATGGTTGGATAATAAAATCACTATTGATGTTCGTATGTAGACAGTGTGCACATGATGGCAGATTTTGATCTTGTAGGTCTTTGATATTGAACAATCAAATTGATCGTGTATTGGCAGCATTATAGAGTCAAACGATTGAAAATATGTTTCAATCGGTCATAAGAGCGTATGGGACATGATGATGTCTGAGATTATTGTCTTCATGAGCTAGAACAGGTGGTTGATTGATTGTTTGGTTTATAATTATGTTGATTATTTAATTGAAATGTTGATTGATTGATTGTTATGTATGTTGATTAATATGTTGATTGATAGATTGGTTGATTGATCGGTTCTGTTGCTTGTTTGATTGCAAATTCCATTTATGTGATTGATATATAATTATGCTGATTGATTGGTTGATTGATTGGATTGATTAATTGATTGATTAATTGATTAATTAATTGATTATTTGATTGATTGATTGATTGATTGAAAATTAAACACTTATATTATTTGAGCTCAAATAAATATCATTTTTTGGTCAACTGATAGGCCTAAACTTATTTTTTTCTAGATTAGGCCTATCTGCATAAATGCCTCGATATAGGATATATATGGGAGTTCATGTTATAGGCCTATAGTTAGAAAAAAAACAACGTTGATCACATGAAGTGTACTGTGCAGTAAGTAGACAAACTTAGTTTTTCAGTTTGAAAACTGCTACTGAAAAACTATACGAGGAAAATTACATTTAGGCCTATGTGAGAACTTAAAAACTATGATCAAACTGAATTTATGAATGAATGGGCTTGCCATATGGATGTTGATTCGGAAAGAGGGCGCTATAAACCCGGAAGTTGTACACGTTTTTGCAGAGAAGTTTTGTTTTATTTCCGTGTTCGTTCAGTAAAGTTCGTGCATATCGTGTGTAAGCTTTTGCCAGCTTTTGTTATGAAAAACTATGGGGATTTCTGATCACTTGTGGACTAACTCATAGTTTCTTTGAATGACAATGACTTTGCGCGATAGTGGTTGCACTTTTGAGGCAAGGCCAAGCTGAAATCTGTCGACTCGAGGACAAGGTGACTCCGAGCCACGCGAAGCAGGGTCGCCGGTCAGTGTAGTGTTGTAGTGACAAAGCAAAGTGTAAGCTTAAAAAACTGAAGTTGCATTCATTGCACCTGCCTATTTTGAATTATGGCAGCAGGGCTTTCACATAAAGACACAATCCTTATATGGAATGACGCTGTACTAACAGCCGATAAAGGACCACAACACTATGAAGCAGCATTACAAACTTTACTGCAAATAGAGAATCCTGCAGCTAAGATTTTGTTCAACATAGGTCACATCAATCTAGCAACAGGTCATCTGGCAGGTGCTGTACAGGTAAGCTTACATCTTTAAGCTAAACTTTAAGCTACACTCAATCACTATGAATCACTTTTTGCTCATCGCTTTTTAATATTTTATTCCCGGGATTTTATTTGTGTACTAATTGAAGAAAATCACAGCGATATCTCAAATTGAATTGCAAAATACCACAAAATATATTTTTAATTTTAGGACATCCGTTGATGTTGATTGCTTTGAATTAATCTTGGGAATTAATTTACTTCGCTGATGATCAAAAAAAAAGTTAATTAGTCTCATATAATTGCCATTATAAATTTCTGTCTAGTGCCTACATGTAGAATTATCATCAATTAGTTGTTCACGTCCAACTTAGTTTTGTCAGCACAGACATGATGTGGTGCTCTCCGACTTCCAAGTGGTACAGCAAGTACCGGTATAGAATTGGACCTGATGTGCAGCAGAAGTCAGTATTTTTAGCTGCTTCTCATTTTATTAGAGACTATGCAGTGATATTTAGATGTTTAAGGTGGGCATTTAAACCGCATTTTATAGACTTTTTATAAAAATTATAGCCTCCTTAAGAGCCCAAGAAGACTACAGGTGACTACATGTATAAAAAATTTTACATGACAAAAATTCTGTCCGTCCGTGTCAAAAATGGATGATGTCATAATTTAGAAAAAGTTCAGAGTTGCAAGATAATTTTTCCATGGCATTGTGCAGTTACTATCTAGAGCTGCTGCAACTGAAGGATAATGTAAGAAGCAATTTTAAAAGTCATTCCTCTGGTTAGCATTTGTGTCTGTCCATGACACCCAAACAGGTGCATGACAAATTCGTTCACATCCTCCGCAAGAGATAAAGCTTGTTTGCAATATATCTATCAGGTAAACAAGAGCTCCGTGTCTCTTAGCTAATATTTGACCTGGAGAGTATTAGTTAGTACCGGTATTAGTCCAGGCCCTAGCTAGAACCCGGCCTACACCGGATAGGGCAGAGATTTTGACACTTGATTTGGGTTATTGGACCTTTGAGGTTAAAGAATCACGGAGGTGCTTTTTTGAAATCGGCTTCGAATTCGAGAGTTTCAAGATGGCCGTCGGCGGCCATTTTGAAAATTTTAAATTTTAGTTTTCACTCAATATTCATGTGTAATACATCATTCTATAGGTTTTTGCATACAAGGAATCAATTTCTGACATTATTTTTATGATTGAAGGTCAGTATAACATGTTTACATTCAAAATGGCCGCCAAATGGTTGCCAAAAGATGGGGTTTTCATTAAAATGCATTTAGAATTCAATATTTTAACTTATTTGATGTTAAAAATAACCATGGGATGCTGATATTATGGTGACAACAAAGCATAAGTCGTCTATGTCATTTCTATCATCTCCTGGATATGTTTAAAAATCAAAATGGCTGCCAAAATGGCTGCCAAAATAGTCTTTTTTTCATTAAAATGTGTTACAGGAGTATTATAAAGTACCAGATTTACAATGAAATGGTGCCAAACATTGTGTTCTTTTGTATTCAAAGTATCCTCTGGTAAAGGGGTAACAATATGACATCGGCATCAATTAATATTATCTCATATGGGCATGTAAACATTCAAAATGGCCGCCAAAATGGCTGCAAAACATGATTTTTTCATTAAAATGGTATTTAAAACAGCATTTTAATAGATGTTGTGTTAAATATTTCCATGGAACGCTGATATAATGTTAAAGGGATATTTCTATCCCAATTTCTTCCTGCTCATGTGTTTTTACATTCATAAAAGAATCTTAAATCCTAAATTTCATGCAAATCGGACATTCCGTTGGCATTAATTATGGACTATAACATACCGTATATTTCAATGGTCCATAGGATTGTGTGTTATACTTTCGTTGGCGACAGAATAAAATTCAAAATCGAACATGTTGGCGGTTTCTCTGGAAAGGGAATATATTTGCAAGATTCCTCTTGCACATGATCATTATGCACCTAGTATATAAGGGGTCCCGTTGGTGGGCCAGAGCCAAAATTCCTGTTTGTGGCGGGACGGAATTTTGATAGACCTTTTCAATTGTAGCCCTGTGACTGTTTATTTTATGGATTCTTCATGTGCTTAATATAAACAAGTAAGTTACAGACTACATTCACACGCAAGAAAAATAGTCCAAAGAATCAACATGTTGCCACGGTAACACAAATTCATCGATGTGGCGGGACGGAATGATAAACTTCATGTATTTGTGAACACAGTACATTGGTTGAATTTTTATCAAAAGTACTGGGATAAAACATTTGTTTCTAACATTGGTATTAACTTCAACTATCCTTGTTTTGTTATGGAAGGAATTATAAATTTCACCCCCCTCTTTATAGTACGCTCATTAATTTTAAAAAATCATGTCAATGTGCGGCGGACGGAATGTGGCGGGACGGAATTTTGTCCACCATGTCAAAATCAAGAAAAAAAGCCATTAATTCACTTTAAAACTGACAAAATTGTCTTTTCTTTCACTTCCAATGAAAAATTATTGCAAAATATTAACCGAGAAAGAAAATTTTCATCCCTTCCTGAACTTAAAAAAATCATCTCAAAATGTGGCGGGGCCATGTTTTACACCACAGACCCTGAAAATAGCATTATTGCTGGCATCCTACCACAAAAGGCCTGAAAAAGAAGAAGTTAAAATGGCTCTGAGTCTAGCAAAGTTGATGAATTCAATTTTTGTGTACTCAGGAATGTTTATTACCATAATAGTTGATATTTTGGAAAGTTTTGACTAAAATTTTTTTTTCGTCCCTTCCGAACGTAAAAAATCACCTCAAAATGTGGCGGAATGAATTTTACACATATTTTAATTTATTTCTTTATTTTTTTAAGTCCACTGAAATTTTTTAAGTGCTGAAATTGTCCATACAGAAGACCTTTGTAATACCATAAACAAAAAAATCCTATCTTTTTTAAATATGTAGTAACATCAAATTTAGCAATTCCGTCCCGCCACACCAAGAGGGCGCTACGTGTGTATTTTATTGCTTGCAGTCCGAAATTAACAGGCAAATTTTACTTTTTTTTGGCTGATTCATAAACTTTGGTTAGTAGTCTATTAAACCAGGGGAGAAATTCACTCCTGTGACAATTTCTAAATTTTAGGTTGAGTGATGACCATTTTTGGCTCTGGCCCTGGTATGAGCATGCCGGCAGAATCATTTTACGACAGAATGTTAACCATATGCCATGAAGCTGAAAAAATGACATCTCCTGTAAAAAACTGGTATCTTGAAAGTTGGGGTAACAGTCATTTAAAAGAATATAATATACTCTTTTAAATGACTGTTAAACCAACATCCAAAATATTATTTTGGTGGCCAAGTTGAATTTTAAACATGCCCAATTACCCATAAGTCCAGGCTGTTTTCCTATTACTGCTATGCTATAATGATTATGTGGGAAAATACTCTCCTTTTATGGCACCATCCCTTGAAAACCAGATACCTAGTGTCGCTGTAACAGATTTTGATGAAAAAATAATATTTTGGTGGCCATTTTGGGAGTCACTTTTATTTCTTTGAACTTACCCATGGGATAATTTTGAATGACATATTTTACGTTACCCTTCTGCCACAAAGATATTTTTGGATCTCGAATAAAGCACTCATGTGGCACCATTTCCTTAAAAAATCAGATAAATTACATGTTGTTGAGACATAATATTATCAATTTAAAAACTACTTGCATGGTCATTTTGGAGAAAAAAAGAAAGGAAAGAAAGCACTATTGTTGCATATAATACATTATGTAAATTGTAAGTTGCTGGAAGGTATGGGTCTTGCTTAAAATGCCATATAGTTTAAAGCTTTCCATCCTGTTTCTGTTTTATGAATTTGATGGAAAACAAAAAATAGACTATGGGGCAGGTTGGCCCACTTGTGCTGGGGCAGGTTGCCCCCATTGTGTTTATGGGCAAGAGTTATGCATACTTTCTCCATTTTCACCCATTTTGTGTCAAATGAAGCAAAATACAATTTACACACCAACACTAGTCAGTTCCATGGATAAAATTGTTCAAAGGCGGAGTATAGTACAAAAAATCTATATTGTTGTCCTATTTGAGCACTTTTTGACTGGAAATAGCAATATTTCAATATCATATTTCTTTATAATTGGGAATTTGTACATAAAAAGTAATTCATCACTCAGAATAGTTAATAATGAACAAAAAAGTCAATTACAATTGTTATCCACAGCCTTTCAGTTTTTCGTTATGGGTTTTATAAGATGATTGGTTAACGTTATTTCCTTGATTTTAGCTATTTCCTCAAGAATGACCCATGATGGCATAAAATGAATTTTATTTTTTGATTATCTTGGAACTATGATAGGTGATATCTTACTGCAGTTGTAACTTTAGAATGTTTTATTGGAAAGAAATATGGCAATAACACACGGTTGTGCATAGAGGGCCAACCTGCCCCGTTTGGTGGGCCAACCTGCCCCGGCCTGGTTAATTTTCTTTTCGCTCTCTCCTACAACTACTATAACTTTTGTATAAGTCACAGAGCCATATAAATTTGTTAGCATTTACCTAGAGTAAACAGCTCTCAAGTATCAAATTGAGAGCCTCCTAACCCACAAACTGAGCTCTCCAGATAAGTGGGGAAAAAGGGGCCAACCTGCCCCGGTCTCCCTTACTAGGTGCATAATGATCATGTGCAAAAGGAATCTTGCAAATTTATCTTATAAATTTATAATTTATATCTAGAGAAACGGGCGAAATGTTCGATTTTGAATTTCATTCTGTCGACAACGAAAGTATCACACACAATCCTATGGACCATTGAAATATATGTTATAGCCCATAATTCGCCAACTGAATGTCCGATTTGCATGAAAATTTGGGTTTAGGTTTCTTTCATGAATGTAAAAACACATGAGCAGGAAGAAATTTGGATAGAAATACTCCTTTAACATTATATCAGCGTTCAATGAAAATATTTAACACAACATCTATTAAAATGCTGTTTTAAATATCATTTTAATGAAAAAATCATGTTTTTGCAGCCATTTTGGCGGCCATTTTGAATGTTTACATGCCCATGAGATCATATTAATTGATGCTGATGTCATATTGTTACCCCTTTACCAGAGAGATACTTTGAATACAAAAGAACACAATGTTTGGCACCATTTCATTGTAAATCTGGTACTTCATAATACTCCTGTAACACATTTTAAAGAAAAAAGACGATTTTGGCGGCCATTTTGGCAGCCATTTTGATTTTTAAACATATCCAGGAGATGATAGAAATGACATAGACAACTTACCATAATATCAGCAACCCATGGTTATTTTTAACATCAAATAAGTTAAAATATTGAATTCTAAATACATTTTAATGAAAACCCCATCTTTTGGCAACCATTTGGCGGCCATTTTGAATGTAAACATGTTAGACTGACCTTCAATCATAAAAATAATGTCAGAAATTGATTCCTTGTATGCAGAAACCTATAGAATGATGTATTACACATGAATATTGAGTGAAAACTAAAATTTACAATTTTCAAAATGGCATGCTTGGCGGCCATCTTGGATTTCTCGAATTCGCAGCCGCTTTCGCTAAAGCACCTCTGTGATTCGTTAACCTCAAAGGTCCAATAACCCAAATCAAGTGTCAAAATCTCTGCCCTATCCGGTGTAGGCCGGGTTCTAGCTAGGGCCAGGACTATAATTACATGTAGTTAAGATAGAAATGACACAATGACACAAATATTTCCTTCATTCTATTTTTAGTAACAAATCAAACCTGCCTAATGTTTTTGATTTACGTGCAACTAAGTTGATGATACTCTTTGACATAAAACAATCAGGTTTTTTTACCAGGCTGTTTTTATATCAATTTTGAAAAAATGTCTGGCGGTGATTTTAACATATCAGCCTCCCTCCAGGCCTTTCCGTGAATAAATAAATCTATGTTGATGTTTTGCATATATATCGCTCATTCTACAAAATCCGGTGCCAATAGCCTTTTTTCCATTCTTTGGTCCACAAACACTTTGTCGAGCATTTAGGGCATCAAATATGTTGTTTTTCTGGTAGAACTCGACGAGATCTACACGGACATATATAGTTTTCCATACTTTGAATGCTTTCTTCAGCCTGCTTAACCCTTGCAAAGGCTCAAAAATCGCTAAAAATGCGTTTCCACTGCTCAAGTGTCACATCTAACCCTGAATATTTTCTTTGAATAAATGCGATTTCTTTATTATATTTGTTGTTTTTTAATTAGATAACGCATCATCATATTGTTTATCAACATTATTTTTTAGTGATTAAAATGTCTTTGTGTAATTCTAAAGTAAATTGCACTTTCCACCAAAACGCTGTGAGCTACGTTACCCCTTTTTAACACACGTTATTGCAAAGAAGTAAAACAGAGGTATCAATGTAATTTGCGGTTTTTGAAAGGAAACACTCATAGGTTTTTAAAAATCACAGTAAAAATTGTGATGCTGTAGCATTTTTGGCATAGAAATTTTGTAAACATTGAAATTTCAACCGACCATGTTAAGATTGGTGAGCTACGTTACCAGAATTCTATAGTATGCACTTGTATTACATGTACTTCCTAATAATATGTGAAAGCTACCAGTGGGCGAACCCCATTTATATTAGAATTAACCGACATAACGTTCTAACGTTTAAACCACATTAAAAACATTAAAACCAGTGAACTACGTTACTGTGAGCTACGTTACACACTCATTTACGCATCTTCAAAACTTCCATGAAATGGTGAAATCTGTTTTACATTTCACTCAAGTGATCTTTAGTTTGCTTTTTATGACCTTGGATTGAGTAAAACCTGCCCATTTTGTAGTCGGTAACGTAGCTCACATTACATTGAGTTTTAGTGTTAAAAAACATCATGACTTCCTGAAAGAAAAATATGCAAGTGGTGTTGGCAATTTTTTACATCTGAAAGTACCGGTAGTGATACATTTACTCTTAAAAAAACCAAAAAGCAGGTCTTTTTGAACAACTTTAATTTTTTCAATTTTTATAGTGGATTGGCACCGGATTTTGTAGAATGAGCGATATGTGACACGATCAAGGGGAATGAGTCGGATGTCGCTATATTGATTTTGAGATATTGGCAAAGAAAGTGTTAAAATTATTTTGTTTTCTATTGTTTTCAGTGATTGATAAAGTGACGTAACTTTGCAAAGAAAAGTCGTATCAACTTGGGGTTTTCAATTTCTGAAAGCTCTAAATGTCCTCTTTAGAAACGTATGTAAAACTCATTATGTCGACATGTGACTCATTCCCCTTACAATTTACCGGTTTTGTGCACCCATGTTTCCAGAATGTTTAAAAAATAGGGGTATAGCTAATAATAACTGAATGTGGGCTTATACATGTGTGGTTAGGGTGCATCTGGCGAAGGAAAATAGTAATACATGAAGTATTATAATGAAAGAATAGAAATTCCAGGTAACATTGTAGTAAACAGGGTCCATATGGAAAGATCGCAATGTGTGTTTTCCACTTTCCAGCTTGGTGTAACTTCGTGCTATATGTATGAATTACATCAAAATATATGCAAGCAATATTTTAATGTGCAGAATAAAATTCTGCAATATAATCGTGCCCACAAATAACATGACAATTTAAGCATTTGACACATATGTCTTTACTCCCGGACTCCCGGAAGTCCCGGTACTTGGAGTGGCAGATGATTGTGCAATATCTATCTCAACATTGCTTGGAGGAAGGAGGAGGAAGTCCAAAATCTTCTAAAAGAGCTTTGGTGGGGGGGTGGAAAAGTTGGTGCCTCAGAGTAGGACATCAAAAATTTTTTGATCCCCCCTATAAAAGGGTGGATTTTTATCCCTGTTTTTATGGTCTAAATTTTTCACCCACCCCCCGCATGTCCTAAAAAAGAAACCAAAAATATACGTCATTAACTCATTAGCTAAAAATTACCGTTTGGAGTTTTGATTCCCAAAGTATTTATGAACACTTTCTAAGTAGGCATATATTATTTCCTTAAAAAAAGTGCAGTGATTTATACATGTAGTGCACTATGTACAGGCGCAACGCCTACGCCTACATGTAGACGCCACAAGCCTCAGCACACTTTACAGGTTGTCGCTGACCACTTTGGCCCTGTATCGTTCCATAGACCATTCAAGTCAACCAATAATGATCGTAGCTTTTGCTCTAGGTCCAGGGATACTCCAGATCTGAAAACATGGGGGGTCAGACTATTACTCCAAGGTGGGACTGTACTCGTGTCAGTATGGGTAATTTGATTTTAATTGGCTAAATAGTGGTGCAAAGATTTTGGTTTAGTAAAGCATGAGTGCATATAAATATTTACCATCGTAACAAATGTTATCAAAACAGGAAAAAGATGTGTGATGATTCAACATTTTTCAAATCAGTCATTAAGGTAAATAGATAGATCATGAATAAACAAAGCACAGTCTTTAAAATCTTTTGTACAAATAAAATGTCAAGCATAAGCTGGAAAAATGAAGACCAATTATCAAAAACAAACAAGAATGAGTCTTTAATGAATTGCATTTCCTAACACTAAATTCTTCCACATATCATTGTAGAAATAGAATTACCGTTATTTTTAGAGTGTAAACAATATCCACCATATGTCTCTCCCACATTTTTTTTTTGCTATCGGAAGGTAAAGAAGAAACAAAGGAGAGAAGATAAACAAAGAAATCACTTGGTACCCCGGGATTCAAACCTTTGACCCCTCGTGTGCCAAGGTTCACCATCCGGTCCCCGAATGGGTTTCGCTAGACCAGCCATCAATTCCGTGCATAAGGGTAATTGCGTCATGGCATAACTTGGGATGGCATACATGTACATGCAGTGGATTCCACCTGGCCCTTATACCATTGTCACATTACTCAAAATGATAATTACTCTCTTCCACAGGCTTTGAAGTCATGCACAGAGAAAGATCCCCATATGGCAATAGGCCATTTTCAACTTGGTTTATGCTACTATCGTCAAGGAAAATATGCAGATTCTAAGGCAGCTTATGAAAAGGCTATCAAATGTCTCCGTGGCAACAAGTTCATTGATTATAAACAACTGGGAATGGTTTATAAACTCTATGACTGTGAGGTAAGAATTCATTTCAATTTCTGTCTGTAGCACATTTGTCATGTCCACCTGCCTCATCCCACCCCTACCTCATCCTACTCCCTACCTCACCCCACCCCACCCCACCTCATCTCACCCCACCTCACCCCCACCACATTCCGACTTTCTTAGTACAGTGTAAACGAACATGCAATTAGAAATCGAGTTCATAATGGTAATTTGAAGCATGAGCAAGTGATGATGCAAAAGAGTCAAATTCACAATTTGTTTTGAAGTTGACTACTGTGTAAACATCCCGTCAACAAATAATTTATGCTGATCTTTAGTTGTAACGTGAATTTGATGTCGCAATTGAAGTTGACTTCTCTGTCGTCTTACATTACTTAAAGCTGTTTTAACACTAAATTTATTCCTTTTGTTTTTAGGTGAAACATAATATGGCTTTGTCATACAGTAAGATGTTGACCACACCAGACATTGCCATACAGGTGCTGGAAGTGGCATTGCAAGGGAAGGTAGAGGCTAAACATAACGCTATAGGAACTGCCATTACTAAACTACAGGTATGTGTACATGTAGCTGAGGAAGTTTCAGTGAGTGAGTGAGAGTGTGATTCAGTGAGTCATCATCATCGTAGACGCTTTCCGGCTATGTTGCCATTGCGTACGCTACTACTGCTCTCCAGGCTATTCTGTCATTGGTCTGTGTAAGAGTTTGTTCATCTACTTCTTTCTGCATTTGCGCCACCCACGTTATTTTGGGCGTCCGACAGGGACGCTTAGTTTTTCTTTGAAATTCAGCTATGGGCTTAACGTGCTGGAGTTTCTTCTGGGAGTCTGTATAGATGACCCACCCAGTTTAGTCTTCTTCTTTTGATGGTTTTGCTCCATGGTTCAGCATTTGTGTTTGTATATAGATCAGCATTTGTCATTTTGTCTAGTTTTGTGATGGATATTGTTCTTCTAAGTAGAGTTCTTTGAGTGATGGGGTGAATTAGTGATTGAGTGAGTGGATGAACACAGTAGCTCACAGTGGTAGATGAGTTTGTGTGGAGTGAGTATGATCGGAGATAAATAACATAACAATTACATTTATAAAGCGCATCAGACAGAAGTTTTGATGCGCTGTACATCAGATAAAAGCACAAACAGGAAATACACAATGTGCTAGCAATAAGTTTTTAAAAATACATCGAGATAAAAACTACAATAACAATTATGTTTAAAACCCAGAGTAAACAACAAGTAAATAACATTATGAGAACAATCGAAAACCCAAAGATACATTATAAAATACATTATCATAATAAGTGGAAAAAGAAAAAGACGAACATTGCACTCCGACAAGCACAGAAGAGAAGAGAAGATCAGGGAAAAAAACCAGAAGCACCAAAGGCAATTGTCTTGGGTGCCCCATGCCTTTGCATTGGTGCCCATCAAAATGTGTAACTTTGGATGTATTCTTTTATTTAGCATGTGATTGCCTTGGTGCCCTAGCATGCCTTAGCAGAATTGCCTGGCTGCCCTTGCAAATGCCAAAATGAACTTTTTTTCTCTGGAAGATGCTAAACAACATAAATACTATAAATTCATATCAAATAGATGAGTTTTGAGTTTGTTTTTAAATGCCTGTACCTTAGTGGCATTTATGAATAGGTCAACAGATACCATGCTATCTCAGTAAACATAAAAATGTTTTTCTAACTTTTAAACTTGTTATAAACACATTTTGGTTCTGGGAAAAAAGCACTTTAATAGCATTTTCAAATGTCAGGTTATATAATGGTCATAAAAGCATTTTTAAGATGTTTTATATGAAAAAACACTACAACACAGTTTTAAAAATGTTGTCAAAATGTTATATTGCAAAATATTTTTGGGAAACATTTTTGAAAAAAAAAAAAAAAAAAAAATTCAACACTTAACCCTAACACTGGACCCTGCTTTTTGGGATCGGAAGTCAAAGAAGATCTGAAAAAGTCAAGGAGAAGAAGAATTTTTTTTTTGGCACCCCCGGGATTCGAACCTATGACCCCTCGCATGCCAACCACACAATCGCGGACCGGGAGCTACACGGGTTATTGCTGCCCGGCCAGCAATTCCGTGAGCATATAAGACTTAGGCTGATTGCGTCATCGCAGACCCTGGGATTCATGCATGCGCAGAATTTTTCATTGTAAGATTTTGTAAGATTTTTGGGTGTTAGGGTTAATAAAGTTATATTAGAATGTTTGTCAAAAATGTTTTCTGAACATTATTTAAAAAAATATTTTATCCTTCATATTACACAAAATTCGACATAACATTTTTTATAAAACATTTTGTGTTTGCCGGAATGCTTATATCCAATTTGTAAATTGAATGGAATTTGTAGAATTTCGAATATTTTCATTGTTAACATGTGGATCCTGGTGGTGGTACTACATATTATTTGTATGCATGACACATATATTACCGGTATTAAAGGGAAGTTCATTATGCTAAAGTAGATATTCCTAGTTCAAATCCTGAAGGCGTTAACCTTAATTGTTAACATGTGGATCCTGGTGGTGGTACTACATATTATTTTATGCATGGCACATATATTATTAAAGGGAAGTTCATTTATATGCTAAAGTTGGTTTTCCTAGTTCAAATCCTGAAGGTACTCTTTACAGCATCCATGTCTGTACACCACCACCACCATTGACGTTGATTCCCTGTCATGTTATTGTTGTTCTCTCATGCATCTCAAGTGTGTATTTTTTCAATCAGGATCTATGACAAAGAGTATATCAAATCATTCGCCAGGATTAACAAAAGTATGACATAGCTTTAACACTGCTGGGAATAACTTTTTTTGTGTCACAAAAGTGTGTGCATATTGTAGATTCTTAAACCAAAATGAGTATCAGAGGTTTTGTATGAACAAGGATCTTCTTTTAAAAGTCAGGTGGACACTTTTGGAATATTACTAAAAGATTATTTTTACACTCTCAAATTATTGCTGACCCATTAAATGTAAGCTTTAAAAATAGAAGAAAGAATGGTGGTAAAATATAAATTAAATTATCAGTAAACACTTCCAGTTCTCCATCTGAAATAACAATTTATATTTTATGTAATTTGAATCAAGATATGCCATACACAAAAGGCTACACACACCACTACTGAGTATTTTATACCATGTTCAACAATGTAGTCAGGAGGGGCATCATTTCGGTTTTGTGTTACTGAGATAATTGCGCATGAAGAAAAAAAAAAAAATTATATTAGCCACAAATGAAGGTGAAATTTTGTGTTTACCAGGCCAATTTTCAATTTTACACTATTTTTGCCCAAAATAAAGGTAAAAAATACGTAGTTATTTAGGGGGTAGGTTTAAATTGTATTGGGGTTGGTCTAGGAGGGTTGCCAGCATAGAGATATCCCAGTGTGAAAGTGAAAGAATGTTTGTACATGATGCACTTTATTTCAAATTCATTAAACGCTCTCAATTATATCTCGATCTAATCTATTTTTGTTCCAAAGAAACCGGACAAAGAAAACACTATTTTCAACCCTAACTCAACAGAGAGCCACAAAAATGTCACACTTGAGTGCCTGTCTCTTCTGAAGTGGAGTAGGCGGTAATAGAGCAGTGTAATTTGCAAACTTGTTGTTGTTGTTGTTGATGGTTTTCATTTTCAATCACAAGGTCATAAGATTGACATAGTATTGATTTCCCTAGACAATAAATACTCTTCAATAAATGCAATTAATGCCCGCAAGTAGCAGATAGGTGGTAATGGTTTCAAGTACAGGAAAGAAGGGAAATGATCAAGTGGAAAAATTATTGTTATACAGCCTCATTATAGATATCATTCATTGCAACAATCTTACATACCAACATATTGCTAATAGCTTTGATTGACTGTATATTAGTGTCATTCTATATGATATCTTACACACTTCCTGGAAAGTAACTGGGAGTTTGTGAAGTATTAATTGTTATTGGTTGTCTGGGAATGGTTGCTAGGCAACTCATGGGTTTATGAATAATCACTGTTTATATCCCGTGTGCTATATTGTGCTATATTGTGACACAATCTGATCCAATCAGAACGAAGTTGGCAATAATGAAATTGAGATATAGGCAAAAATAAGGAACAAAAACACAATACAAAATATTTTTAAAAAATGAAAGAGAAATTGGACTATAAAAAGTTGATAATTAACTTTGCAACCAAGTACATTGTATACCAGGGTGTTTTCAACATCAGTAAGCGTAGGTAATGAGCAAGTTAGTGTTAGTAAATAACTCAAGTTTCAAAATGTCTGATTAAGCTTAGGTAAATAATGAGCAAGTTTAGTGTATAATAACTCAATTTTCAAATGCCTGACTTTGGTCTAAGTGGATCAGATTGTATGACATACCAGATCACTATAGGGGCTTTTGTCCATTCTTCTTGTTTTACTCATGTATTTTACAGCAGTCATGCACATTTTCATTTTCATATTCTGGATGACACTGTTTGTTTATAATGTGTGTTTTTCCCTTTTAAACTGAAACTGATAGTATCCTGTATGTGTTGTTACTAAAGTTAGAGTTGTTTACCAGATCTTATTCTAGTCCTATACAATGTTAAAGAACAAAACAAGAAAAAAAAACAGTTCTGAGTCCCAATTCAGCAGCAAGGTCATGTTCTTTAAATCACACCTCCATTCTCTCAAATATCAAAGCAAGTTGGTCTTAAGTTTTGGATGTTGAAATTTAATTAATGCAGATCCCTTAAAGTTCAATCAGGGCTTAATCAAAGTGGGGGGGGAGACTCCCCCTTTGCACAAATATCTTCAGATGAAATTTTCCTTTCACAACAAATGTCTTCAACAACAATGTTTTAGACCATCTGACCCAGGGGGAGGGGTTGATTTGGGTACAAAGATGTGAGAGTCTGGAAGTGGGACCATATTAATTTATACAAATATTCACCAATCATGCCAATATGAGACCCATTTGTATAAACGAGGCCCAGATTTTGGGCCAAATTTAACACAAACTTTTTTCAAAAACAAAATGTTTCTCAAAATGTTGATGTTTTGGCAAATTTTGGATCATGAAAGAGAATGGAAGTTTATGAAAGAGAATTGAAGTAAAAGCACATGAAAACATGACCCATCATAATTTTCACACCTGGGCTATGTACGATATACCAGTCAGAAGGTACCAGAAGGCCAAAAATGAGACTGTTTAAATTGGCACATACCCATATAGCCATTTGAACTTTGACCCCACCCCTCCAACCCCAGCTTAATAACAAGCGACCAAGTAACATAGGTTTAAAGGTAATACTAATTTGAAGGAATATTTGTCAAAATATTTTAATATAATTTGTGTTTTTTCTTATATTGCAGCAAGGAAACACATTTGATCCATTCACAGTACCATCTAGTACAATGTTCCGCCCTCCACCATCAAAGGTTGCCAATCTGAAGAACATAGACTACCTAGGAAAGGCCAAGGTGGTGTCAGAATTGACAGTGCCAGAAACAGCTGTAAGTAATTATAATCATATACCTGTACTCGGCTTATGATAGGAGGGACTCATAACATTGTGGATTGATATAGAATGATGTCACACAGCTTGGTGCTGCACCTACGCAAACTGTGCTTTGCGTAGTGTTTGCGTAGTGCACAAACTGTGTGCTTTGCATAGTGCGTGACTGACTCATGCTTTTGGGAATTCATGCGGCCACAAGTTGGGACTTTATTAAAGGTGAACCTCATTGAAAATAAAGTTATATATCAATGGAAAGCTTATGATATCAGGATATTAAAAATAATTTTTTCCGATTTTTTTTATGGCCAATAAAGCTGAAAAATTAAAAAATGAATGAATTTTTGGTCTTTTTTTAAGGCGTAAAAAGCACCCAAATCAATCGTCTTTGACCTTGAGAATGCTCGTGACGTAAGCTCAGGGTTCGCAGATCACGTGATCCTACTCGGAAGCGATGTAAACAAGACTTGCTTCCTGTACTTTGCAAGCTGCCCGGCAAGTCTGATTTTCACAATAAAGCTTGAAATGAGAAGAATCTTCAAGTTGCTGATTCCTTCTATATATATTAGAAATAATAGAATTATTGTCAACACGAAAATGTTCCGTAACTTTTTGACAAAATCAGTCATAACTGGCTGGGTATAACTGGGTAATTGAGTTTGAATTTGGCGCTGGGATCAATTCCATGCGCAAATGATTGCTGCTACCGTATACCGTTCATGTCATGGACTGAATAAACATGATCGAATAACAAATTAAATAACTTGTTTGTGACATTCCCTATTCTTGATTCATTTAAAAATATCTGATTTTTACAAATATCGTATTGTAGAAAAAAAAAAATTAATTAAAAAAACCGCCGATTTCATCAAATCCAGCCCATAAAGGTTTTCATATTATATCGCATTGCGGTAATACATTCTCCCGGTACATTCTTTCCACACAATCACGATTGAAAGAAACAGATACTTTATTATAAAATAAATACAATTTAGGCTTAGTAGACTGTTATTTGATGGAATTCTGAAATCTGAATAAAATTAAAATATTGTCACTTGTGTCACGATTCTTTTAATGATACTACCATCAGTGTACTGAAAAAGTGAAACATTCATGTTTTATGGATTACCGAACGCGATGCGTAAATTGCTGCTTTTATGCTGAAGAAATTACAGGCAGCCGCACGATCAAGGTGGGCAAACACAGCGACTCGCCGTCTCTCCGGTAGCACAAGTTCAAGTTGCGCCGTGTTTCAGCAGATTTGATCAATCGTTCCTTTATATTTGGAACATCTACAGGAATAAATTTTGCTGATGAAGTAGCAATAAGTTGGAAATATCAGAATTTTGTCTGCAAGTACAGTACGTACAGTCGCGGATACGGAACACTCGGCGACTGAGTGAGTTCACCCGCCCGTATGTATCTACGAGTTCGCCTATCATACATGACCGGTTGTAAAGTTAAGAAATAATTAAAAATCCCGTACATGTACTTTATTCTATTCCTTCATTTTCTCATTGTGATAAGTTCATCTCAACTTGGTGTGACGATCTGAACTGGGAGCACTAGCAGTTATTTTTGCAATCTGTTTTCATTCCGGTTCTTCGCTGAATCTTCGCTCTTCGTGCTTTACTGTAATATTCCCTGCATATCGTGGATGGCTTGGCCTATCCCAAATCACCCCGCCAGCACTTTTCCCATTTTTAATCCACACACTTTATTCAGGAACTTCATTCTTGATTTGATCATGATGTTTCCTTCATGTTATTCTTATTTTATTGAAGATATTTTTCATGTAAAGTAAGTTGGCAATGACTGAGTTCGTGCATTGGCCCGATGCATGCCACAGTAATGCATGGACATTGTGTTTACAATCAAACCCGGAAGTAACTGTGTGTCCCCGTGTTGACGTCATCATCGAAAGCGCCCAATTTGAACGATTTCGTTTTTGTAATTTAGGGGGGGGGTGCCAATATCCAATCTTTGCATGGAGATTATGTCTATTCTGGTGCGTTAGGCAAATAAAAAATATCTTTTCTGCTTCCTGGCATCATAAGCTTTCCATTGATATATAACTTTATTTTCAATGAGGTTCACCTTTAACATGCGCAAGAACAAAAGCCAAATCATTCTTGCAAGATGTTGTTCAGCCCAAATTGCAGGTCAAATGATCGAAAAGTCACCCAATTTTCCTAACCATAAATGATAACATACTATGTTTCAATGGGAGAGGAACTTCCAAAAATCATGGGAGCCAATATTGAAAAGTCACCCTATTTTTTTCTTTAACCATTGGTTTCTAAGGGACAGGAAGCATTAAAAAAAATAATGGGGAAATCAAAAGTCACCCACTTTGGCTACCAAATCACAGGTTTGCAACTTGATGTTTGAAACATGTAGTAACATCAACACAGGCAGGAGTAAAAGACTTCCCTCCTGTTAATTTCTTAATTGTTATTCTATTCCCATAGCTTTTTGGATGAGAACATGGTCTTCAAAAATCCAATAGCTCTTTTCAGGGCTACCAAGAAAAACAAATTGGGGACATTTAAAACAATTAGTTTGATGAGAATTTGAGCAATTCTCAGGTTTTTACCTGTTACTTGTGTATTTCTTGGTTAAAGTTAAATTCAATTGTGTCTATATATATTCTTTCCAGAATGCTGGACGTCGTTCCCCTAGCCCGTTACCTCCCAGCAAACCTCTACCTGTTCCTGCCAACGTATTCCGACCAATATCCCCGATCACAGCCTCTCCTCGACTCTCCCCATCCTCAAATCCTTCCAGTCCACTAGACAGTACTAGTCCTGCTGCTGGATTAGTTAAGCTTAAGGACAACCTTGTGATGTGGAATGAAGGCATTATGGAGTATGATCAGAAGAACTACACAGAAGCTTTGGATAGATTCTTGAAGATTGCAGAACCATCAGCTAAGATACTTTTTAACATGGCTTCTTTGCAAGTCAGGTTGGGCCAAACTGATGCAGCAACTAATGTAAGTAATGAATTTACAAAGATGGATTAGATAAGCTTGGTGTGTGTGTGTGTTTTTTTTTTTTTTTTGAGAGGCTCAGGTTTTTGTATATGTAAAATTCCTTGTCTATGGTTCGCTGTTCTGAAGGTTTGGTATTTCAAAGCTTTGCTATTCTGATTGGTTCAGAATAGGATACCTAACATCATTTTCAGAATAGTGCACTTTCATTATAGAAAAGTATATGTTTTGGAATATATAGTGAATCTATGTAATAACAGACCCTTGGAATATTGGGCTATAATGGTCTCAGCACAACCTATATTTTCCACATTTAAAAGTCCATGGTAAAAGTGAGCTATTTCATTTCAAAACCCTAATTTTGCTTTGAAGAACCATAAAAACATAATTGCATGCTTGTGGGTTTTGTGCCAACAGTTTGTTATGACTTAAAATGTTTAAATTCTAGCTAATTACCAACAAATGTCACTTTCATTATGTTTGGTTAAACAGTTTAACAAGATGGTTTAAGTAAGATTGAAAAAACACCTTCCTGATGTTATCAACATTTGCTTTTTCACTTCCAGACATTGCAATCAGCCATTGCCAAGGATCAGCATCTTGCTATAGCACACTGCCTTCTGGGTAATTTATACTGCAAAGTGAATCGTGCCGATGATGCATGGCGACAGTATGAGAAATGTCTGGAATGCTTCCGTAGCAACAAATCCATTGATTATAAACAACTTGGAATGACTTACAAGCTATACCAATGTGAGGTAAGACAATAGACTGTGTGGACATGTACATCATTGAATAGCCTTATCCCAAACACATTATGTGTGTCAGTCCTTCCATGGAATAACACAGTCCAAGGCAGAGACATGTAAAGCATGTAAAGCACACAAAATTAATTTGGTCAATAGGTGGAAACTCCTTCCCTGTACCCAAATCCCATGGTGGAAAAGTCTGGACAACAGGGCCTGGGACAAATCAGGGTGCGCAGTAGAAAGATTTTGTATGTTTTGGGCATAGACACCTGGGTGCGCAAACACCCTATGCACCACCCTGTATACTCCCTCGCCTTTACATCACTGAGTCCCGGGATAATGCCCGCCCATTCCCAAGGACTATATATGCACTTGGTTTATCCCAATCCATGCTTGCTCATGCAGGTTTTCTACAGGATCTCCGGTTTCCTCCTGCTTTCAGAATTGGCGATTATAGTTGTTTGGTTATCAAAATGAAATTTGGGGAGTTGCAAAGATATTTGGTGGATAAGTTACAATATAGGTACATAGAGGTTTGGGCTTCGGCTGCAGCCGGCCTGGTTGATGTGATCCTCTAGAAAAATACACTGTATAAATCTAAAATTTATTTATGTATTATTTCTGTAATATCTGTCAACAGGTTCTATACAACCAAGCCTTCACCTATGCCAAGCTAGGAGAAGTAGACTGGTGCACAAAGCTACTGGGTGATGCACAGAAATGTAAATTAGAAGAGAAACATAGCTTTATAGATACAGCCTATGACAATTACAGAGTAAGTACAACCATCCAGATGTAAATCTCATTCATACACTGTTAGATAGAAACATAGCCTTATATGTTAGAAAAATAATTATCAAGCACGAATCACATGGTTTTATTTAAAACAAACTCATATTGACCATGAAAACAGAGAAAAAAACAGTCGGCTTTCAACACACGATATTCAAAATTCCAGCGCTGAAATTGTCTAAGTGCAATGACGTAATAGTTATTTGTGCTCAATTGTTGTCATTGTATTACTGGGACGTCATTGCACTAAACAATTTTGGCACCCAGGAATTATGAATATCGTGTGTTGAGAGATGAATGTTTTTATTCGTTTTTATGGTCATTATGAGTTTGTTTTAAATAAAACCATGTGATTTGTGCTTAATAATTACTTTTCGTACATATAAGGCATAATGTTGTGATTGCCGGAGACTTCTTAATGATATAAGCTTCAATACCTGGATCAATTAAATTAATCGGTCATTTGGTACAATTAAAATACCAGGTTTAGCAGGGGTTGCGTTTTAAGGCGTGTGAGTGCGATCGCACACCATTGCACAACTTAAAACACATGTCCGAGTGCGATTTGTAGCACACCTCAATTCCTAAACTTCATACCGAGTGCAAGTTAATAGCACGCCTGACAGCCCACCTTAACATTTCCAGAACTGCGATTTGTAACACGCCTGTTCTTTTCAAAACTCAACCCCTGGTTTAGGCTAAACTACAATTTGTGCTTGAAAGAGCAATCCATTTTAATTAGCCATGTATTCTGCATAAAATAAATTTTGAGTCATCTTAGTCAATGTTTATCTTCAGAATGTAAACATTTACATTAGGCTATTGCAGTTGAAATCCATACACCCCTTCTGGAAGACATGACTTCAATCTCGCACATCTCAAGTGGAGTCACCCATTCAGGTATCCCCATTTGAAATTTGCACTCCCTGTGTGGGAGATTTTAATCACCTCATATTTTTCATAGGGGGTGTATGGATTTCAACTGCTTACTGCTTGTTGACATTATTGTTGTCATAATTGTTCTATTTTTCAGCAAGGAACACTATTCAATATTTTGGATCTACCAGTCAATCTGGTCTTCAGACCTCCCAAAGACAAAGTAACCAACTTAAAGAAGCAAGACTACCTGGGTAAACAAAAAGTTGTGTCTGAGCTGAAACTGGACAAGAAACCACCAACACCACCACCACCCCAGGTAATTCAAATTATATTACTTCATTGGAGAAACATCAGACTATTAAATCACTGAATTTTTTTCCAAAATTCTTCTCCAAAAAAAATGATTTTTTTTCCTGCTTTGTTTCACATTACTTTAATAAATGCTGCTATATTTTTTCTTTTTGCAGTTTAACAACAATATCCACGATGGAGAATTGTATCTTCCTATGGCTCCAGGACCACTCAAAAAAGAAAACACCTACGCCCCTCCAGTACGCCCACCAAAACCCCAATCATCCCGCCCGAATATCCCATCTGCTCCTCCTCCTGTTCGCAGCCCAGATATTCCAACTGCTCCTCCACCTGTACGCAGCACAGACATCCCATCTGCTCCTCCTGTACGCAGCTCAAGCCTGACAGGCCATAACAGTGTTGATAGATCCCCTAGTCCATTGCCACCTGGTAGACCTCCTCCTCAAGTCCCAGTGCTTCAAAGACAAGATTCCTTTGATTCTGACCCCGATGAAGATCGTTTTGAAGATGAGTATAAAAGTAAACCAGTTCCACTTCCAGTACCTTTAGCAAGAAGGTTCTCTGCTAGCAATCCATTGCCTCCAGCTCCTGCTGAAAGTCCAGCAGGTTCCCCAGATATACCAAGGAGACCTCCTCCTGGTCGACCATCCCCTATACCTACTTCTAGTCCTTCAAGAGGCAGTCCTGTACCACCTGGTAGATCTGTGCCCAATCCTATCAGACAAGCATCATTTGACAGACCTGTTCCTCAACCTCCCAGACAGATCAACACTCCTCCAAGCACTCCTCCACCACAAAGGCCCTCACAAGCAATTGCAGATGAAGGTAGAGTGAGAAAAATATCACTAGGCCCACCTTCAAAACCGGTACCTTCCAGTCCAAGAAGAAGTCCTGTACCTTCAGAAAGTCCAAGAAATTCTCCCGCAAGGGAGCGCAAGATCTCAAGTGGCCCTCCACCTAAACCTGTACCTCCCAGCCCCCATAGAAAAAGCCCTGGGCTACCTGAGAGGAAACCTCCAGCACCACCCCCTCCTACGTCAATATCTACCCCTCCAGCTGCCCCACCCCTACCACCACAAGGTAGAGAAGTACCACTGCCACCTAGTAAAGCATTGCCAAAACCAATGCCACCTAGTCGGTCAATGCCATTACGTCCAGCCAGACCACTGGTGACCAATGGAAGCAAGGTAAGGGCAGAAAACCAGATTTAAGAAAGTGTCAAAAGGTTTATAAAATATAATTTATGTCACAATAGTGACTTGTCAACAATTCTGATCTATAGATTAGATATTAGCTATTTGAACAACCTTGGCATAGCTGCAACCTCTGTTATTTACACCAGTTACATTTCAAATTTAGTACATGATGGGATGTGTACAACATGCCTGTGACCTCTAAGCGACTTCTCTTAGCTGCCGCCAGTACAGCATTCAGACCTGGCGACATTGCTCATCTGAGTGTACACAGAATGAACAACTTGTCAGTGCTCATGCGTGAACTCTCTTTTATGTACGGTTGTGCTAATTTTGAGTTCACTAGCGCACCCTGCACTTATTGTCAGGCTACATGCCCAAATTCTGTGGTATTTTTGGATTGAGCACATGATATCTGCTTGAATCTATAAAGTGGGATATATTATTTCAGCATTTTGAGTAAAGAATAACAAAATTAAAATTTGATGAAAATTGTACATTATTGCTATTAAATTGATTTGATTTTTCCCTATTTTGTAGTTGGTTTAAGCAATCACTCCTTTTGAAAACGCACTTGGGTCCTGATCTAAGCTCAAACAAAATGCTCACGTCAGGCAAAAAGGCAAATAAGTATACTGGTCTATATAAACAGAATTGAAGATTGATAACAAGGATAAGAAAGAAGGCCACTCCTAACTTATCATGTGAACAATTTGACCGTCAGCTTGGGTCAAGAGAAAGGACTTTATAGTCCAACCTTAATTGCCAGAGTTTTAGTCATAATCTATTATAGTAAATCAAGTATCATATATTAACAATTATTTTGCTATTAATCTGCTTGCTTTAGCCTGTTTGCCTGCATCAATCATTTGCATATTTACTTTTGTTTTGCATCATAGCTGCATTGTTGATAATTACCATGCTTTTAATTTATTTCTAATTTATCCTAATTGCTTAAAACCAATGTAATAGTTAAGTTCACCTCAAGTGCTTGCTAGGCGGCAAAGCAGCACACATATGGTTGCTATAGCTCCATTTGATGGTGATGAAGAGGATATGTTGTCTTTTGGGACTGGAGAGCTTATACAGGTCTATGCTGAGGGTATGTAAGAAAACTAGAAGCTTACACAACTAGATTCTACCTCTTCACTGACTGTGTAGTACCTGATGACCAAGCTACAATATGTGCACTTCTTTATTCTCTCCAACAGACACAAGATGCTACTGTGCACTTTGTTATCTTCTTTCCTGGTGGAGGTGGTACATATAATAATTTATTTGGGTTCTCATGCTTGTATTAAACTTCTGGAAAGTGAAGGGTTGGGAATACCAGAAAATGTATCAAATTTACTTTGTACTGGAGGTCTTTGTAAATGTGACAGATTTACTGAAATCATAGCTGACTTTGACTTGAGGCCTTCATTTGGAATAGAGTGGTGTCATCTGTTATTAGATAGTCACCCCCCCCCCACCAATCTTATATGTGGTTTCCCCCTTGGGCACTTACTTGGATATGTGCATGTATTACATTCACGGTTAACAAAATCAGAAGTTCCCAAAGTGTTGGATATCAGGATCATTTTCACCATTTTGTGTAAAGCTTAAAAAGTTTTTTACATGTACTAAATGTTTCAAACTATTGTACAGAGCATGGGTACCCAGCTTTATACCAAAAACCCCTCTCATCTATCCATTTTCTACTTTTCTACCTAACACATCTTATTTTTTAACTTTACTTTGCTAATCTGCCATTATTTCTCTTTCCTATGTTACTTACACAGGATGTGACCTGCTGTATTTGTCATATTTAACATATTCTCCACACAGTATTCCCAAATTTCAGATTTTCATTATTAAAAGAAACTAATGCCTTGCCAATGAGCAAAGTCCAGCATTATCTGTTAATGATGGCTCATCATTCCATGAAGTGCGAGAGACAACATTGCTACACCCACGCACTCATACATATTTTTTGTTTATATCTTTTGGGTACAATTACCAAAAAGGGTGCAACTTGCTAGACTTGAGTCCAGTCCTCGTTTATGGAGTTCAGGGTTGGGGTAAGGCAGTCTTGTAATAAGACTAGCAGAGTTGTGCCCTATTCAGTAATCGCTCCATCTTTTGTGTAAACTTTTAGGCACATGATTTGTTAGAAATGGATGATAGAACGATTGGCCCTCATGACAGGGGTGTGATTTCCCAGGATATTTCTTGATTTCTTGATTTTTGTCCTAATTTCAGGATTTTTCTTCTTTCCCTCTACAAAAATATAGGAAAGTGCCATTTTCAGGATTTTTATGAGCTATTTTTATAGTATTTTCTAACAAGTGCAATCACACTCTTGTCATAAATATGTGAGCACAGAGACTTTGCCCATTGGTAAGGCATATGTTTCTTTTAGTAACCTTTATCTAATGTACAAGTAATTTTCACTAAACATTTAATATTCCCTGAGTTCCACTCTTATGAAAACTTAATATGTAGAGTTTGATATCTCCTTTCTCATTAACCTGTTGTTTGCCTTTGTAGTTGTTTTACACCCACTCTCCTTGCCTTTAAGGTTGCACTGATTGTAAATAAGTTGATTTCTTTTTCAGCATAGAATGTAATATATAAAAGAAGTGAAGTTAAGAATAAACCAGCTTCTAAACCTATAATTATGGTCAATTAAACAATTTTTACTTCATGAAATCACATTTAAAAAGAAAGGTAACACAATTTGTGATCATTAAAGACACATTTATGTATTACGAGAAGATAAGTATTGAACTCTAATACTGTTCATATTCATGTAACAACATATTAATGTTTTCTATTTTAATCTCATTCCTTGTCACAGTCGACGAGCATTGGTTAGAAGGCGAGGTGCGTGGTTGCCATGGTATCTTCCCACGTCAGAATGTCAAGGAGATGTCGCTGCCTGCTGTAGAAAAGTGAGGTCAACCTACCAGCAACTAAATGACACAGCAAAGTTAGCATTGAAGGTTATGGAGGTTATGGGTTTTACTACAGGGATCCAGACACTGAGACACTCATTCCCAGCAACATAGTTCACTAACCTCAATTCTTAAACACTTCAGAAAGTTCCTGCAATCTTATTGGTTCTTAGCCGTGTGACGTGACACGATATAACACGGTTCAGCGTGTGCACGTTGACAAGATACTCGTATACACTATTTGAACCAATCGGAGGTGCAACCAACCATAATCACCAATCATTATTTTGGCATGAAACAACTCGGCTTTTACTTAAATTAATGATGTTGCCCATGTTATATGAGACGATAGATACACGACAGTGGCTAAATATCCTTTATTCTCTAATTCAAGCATCAGAACTCAAAATTTTGCCTTAGTTTTGGAGTCATTGAGTGAATTGATTGGGGTTAAAGAACTGTGTCCTGAGAGATGAGCATGTTTGAGATCCTGGTGATAGTCAGTAGAAATTACAATGGGTCCATGAAAATGAGCCTGAATCCTGAAACCATTAGAAATACTAATTCTGATGACTAATTTATCATCTCAAGATGGTACTTCTGTAGAGTAAACAATACTGCACACTTCTTTACAAATTCTAGAATAGATATATCGGTGTTAAGAGTCTTGAGAAAAGTTAATCTACTGCCAGAAGTAAGGTACAAAATTTACAGAAGTATTGAATAAGTTTAGCTCTTCCTAGCAGCATGATATAACCACTGATAGTGTGGAGTTAATAAGCTCTCCTCTATAACAATAGGAATTTAGTGTTGTACAGGTGCGTTGAAAAGGGGGTGCTGAAAGGGTTGTCACTCAGGGGAGGGGGCTTATTAGGTTGAATATGGTTACTCCTAATGCTAGTGAAACAAATTATAGTACATCTTAGTAGTACTGTGCACTATTCAAAATGTACTAAATCTGCCCAGTGGCGTAGCTTGGGGGGACAAGGGGGGCACATGCCCTGGGCGCCACATTTAGGGGGGGTACCAAAATGACAATGGTTAAAAAAAGGGTCAACAAAAAGTACAAATGAGCATGAAAAAAATAAAATAGGTGTTATTTATTGCTCCCCCCCCCACTATTTAGATTCTTGAGCACCCTGGGCCAAATAAAGTGGGGTCAACAATTAATCTTTTCCGTTTGGGGTGCCGCCATTTTGTATCCTTGCCCTATAGCCCCTAGCTACGCCACTGAATCTGCCCAATTGCATATCAGTCAAAATGTACTAATGGCATATTGTTTAAACTGTATTGAAGCTACCTAGTGTCTTTCATGAAGAAATGTGTTTTATGTAACTTATAGTATGTAGATGCAGTACTATTATTGGGAAGTACTATTTAGATACCTCGATCAAAGATATATTTATTTTTGCCATGTACAGTTGTGTATCATACATATTACGGCAGTCACTTGTACGTACTATGTGTTACACAGTCCTTTGAATTATTCCTTTGAGGATCAAAACTGCTCTAAGGCACCAGAACCTAATTTGTTCGATCTTTGGAACTATCAACTACATTTGTTTTGATTGATATCATTACAAGCAAAGATTTATATGCAATGACAATTTACAATAGTCAATAATTGAATTTTGTGTTATTTTGTAAAGTGAAGAGATGAAAGAGAGACAGTTATGAATGAGTTTAATATTAAACTTTGCATCAGTAAAATGTCAGGCATTGTGCATTTTGATTTGGACCTCGGAATATCCCTCAGTTTCAAAGGCAAAATGTTTCGATTTTCACAATGCCCTCCAAATAACCGATGCACAGTTTAACCTCTTAATCGATGGTTGATCGAAAGATCAAACTCATTTGGTTCTATTGCCGAAGGGCTTAATTACAAACTATTGGCAAGATTGCTAAGATTTTCAGCCCATAATAAACAAGAAAAAACTTTTTCAAAGTAATACCAAAGAAAATATATTTTGCAGTGCCTTGTGTGTCTTTCATGTAGTACTGAACTTTTATACTTAAATTGCTGAATTTAATTTTGAAAAAGAAAATGCCATCTTTGGGATAAACTTGACTAGACACAAACAGTATGCTATATTTTTACCATTCTATTTCAATCAGTAAGTTGCACCACATATTAATTATGACAATATTAATTTTGTACATTAATCATGTGATAGAATAAATAATATGTATATATTTGAAGGTTAAGATATTAATTCATTGTGCATGTTGAGGGCTTATGGCAGGAAAGCCCTATCTGATATAGCTGCCACATGTTATATTCTTAGATGTGTTACAATATAGAATGCAGAAATTGTCAAATGTCTATAGGGCAGCTATTGCAGATAGGACCTTCTTGCATGAAATACTTATTTATTTTAAAACTAAAATTGTCTTGAAAAGGAGGAAAAATGTACTCTCAATGTATCATATCTTCTAGTAATGTGTACTATATCTTGCCCCATATCAAAAGAGCATAACTGGCACTTTCATAAAAATTGATTTAGCTTGAGTATGTCAGTTATGCCCTTTTGGCATGTGGCAATATAATAGTTAGATGTACATTCCTATGCCTAATCTTGTCCAACATAACATGGAAAAAGAAAGCAAGTTTGTGGGTTGCTTAAAACCTGTATTAAATCCCAGTAGTCCCATATATACAGAGGCCTACTATGCCATAACCAAAGATAACGGACTCTTGTGTGTCGCTCATGGGCGACAAAATAGTCTACCCACTTATTCACTATAAGAATCCTACTGGGGCCGCCTGCACAAGTACACTGTCGCTAAGGTACTTGGCTGGTACTGTGACTGAGTTCCAGCCAGGTACCAGTGTAGTACCAGTGCAGTGTCACTGCTGGTGAGTCCTGTGCAGTAGCAGCATTGGTACTGTGTAGGTACTCTGTGTGTACCAGTAAGGTACCTTGGTGCCAGTGTACCTGTGTAGGTAGTCCCAATAGGAATCTTGTAGTGTTATTTTGCCATGTGCCTGGTAATTTGAATGTGCTTGTTTGTGTTGTGTGAGAAGTGCATTGTGCTGAAATTATCATTCTATATCAGGCTTTTGTCAAAATGCCAGAAGTACACTTTTATTGGTCTCCATGCATGATAAACCACTATGGCAGAAAAGGTTGGTGATATTCAAAGTAGCAGCTTATTTTGTAATTGAGACCTTTTCCCCTATGCCTTTTGAAGCCCTCCCCAATCAATCCAGATTCACTGTCATCATTCACATAGTCATCATTCAAATGTTCATATTACTTTTCCGCAGGCATGACATTTTTAAACCAAACCCACTTTTAAATGCATGTCCACAGATGAGAATTACACAAGGTGTACATTGCAGTGTGAGATGGGGAGTGTATAACAGACTCTCACCCACAACTTCTTGTTTCTCTTGGGCAAAAAATCTGGATTTGGGAAATGATGAAATAATTTAGACTAAGTTCAAAGGAACAATCAAGATTATAGCTTCAATTTTGTTAAATGCACTGAGAAGTGTTCAAATATTTATTTATTTAATCAGTGTTTTTTTTAGTGTTGATGAAATTAATTACAACGATCACTGTACACTTAAACTGTAATTTGCAAAAGCCAACATTCTTGTAAGTCTTCTTTTTTTAAAAGAAATATATAAGTTCTGACATACTTAATACAGTTATTTGCCCACCTTGACATTGTGCCTTGATGAAAATATGAATTATGTGTGTGTATTTATTGGTGCAAGTAACAAAACCTTAAAATTTCCTACTTCCAAAATCATGTTACAATTGATACGGTATACAGCACCTTGTAGCTTAGGTAAAGCAATATAATTGTAACATTTACTGAGGACTCCCTTATTTTTGTTAAATATTCTAACTTTTACATGATTGTTATGTACTGTAATGAATTAATATATATGTATATATACCTTGCAAAAATCAAGGCCTTACTTGTGACAAAATCGGAGATTTGTAATAAAAGGACGGAACATATCATTTTACTCAATGAGTCTCATACGATTAAAAATATTAATCGAACTTGATGGCTCCTTACTCATGGGAATATTGTGTATTATATCCTTCATAAATATATTCTGCTCACTAATTGGTTAAAACTGCATCACATGACCAAAAATAGTTTGAACTATTTTGCTGCGGAGTCAAAAGCCTCTGAGCATGTATGACCTCGATGCCGCGGCGCAACTCGCCACATATGCAGAATTTCATTAAAACCCCGGGTTTTAATGTGTAGTGAGTCAAAAATCTCCGTCTCCAGTACACCTCAGGGGCCAATAAATTCCTCATGAGCAGATATTACTTTGTTATGTTATAAGTCTTATTTAAACATTCTTGTATGAAACTCTGTGATGTTCATAACACCTCCACCAATCGGCATAGATGAGATAGGTGCTGGAAATTGAATGAATGGCTATTGTCTTTCTTATACCTTATTTGTTCAGCTCAAAAATTAAGAGGGCACATATCTGACAGGGGACAAATATAAATCAATTTTGTATTTAATCTACACGTATGAACAACTTCAAGTTTCTAACTTGGCTATTCCTATTTATTTTATAGATGTATTTATAACTTGGTCTGATTTTTTTATGTCATGTTTTGCTGTTTTCTACCTTACATGGATGTCAGTGGCATGCATATTTTAATTATGTGTACTTTTGGAAGGTATTTCGATTCCAAATTATGTGTATTGTACATATTATTTGGAACACAGCCCAGAACATTAATGATTGCCGTAGAAACAAGACAGTACAAAAACTGACTGGGCAACCTTAATTTGTTTGGCTTGTTGTGCCAATCAAACCTCTTTCTTTTGTGCCTAAGTTTAAGTTGTAATTGTTACTAACATACTATTCTTTCTTAATTGCAATAGATCATCGGTAATAAAACAGGAAAATAAACAGTACATTTTGTGGTGAGAATTCTAATTTTTAAATGAGTCAAACTGCATGTATACTCTAATCACATCAATGGTGATAAATGGCTGAAATAATGACCAATGAGATCGATGTTTACATCTTACTTTGGGTAGAACAACACTCCATTTCATTGGTAAACCAGTTGTTCATCACTATAGGCTATATAATCTACCTCGAGTCACCGATGCTAGCTTTGAAGTTCAGCGTGTGCTGCGTTGGCTTAGCATGTTTTTTTGTGTGTGTATGCGGCACATTGATCGCGTGTGTAAAAGTATGTACACACCCCAAGTAATGCTAACTAACACAGAAGTTGACAGAACACGCTGAACTTCAAAGCTAGTGCTGGTGACTCAAGGTAGATATATGGACTACATCAATAATATAAATCCAGCTTCAGTAAAGTCAAGGTAGCAAAATCTGATGTCATAAAATAATCAAATTTATTTCAAAGAAGTACCTTTTTCATAATTTACCTCCGATTCTATATCAACATTTACACAATCATTACTCTCATCCAAAAATTAAAGCACAGATCAAGTTATAAGTGAATAATGGTCTACTCCAGTTGATATCCAAAAACCCCCTATGGAAGACATGACCTTAATCTCCCACATAGGGAGTGTGAATTTCAAAAGGAGTCAGGTAACCCCATTTGAAATTCACACTCCCTGTGTGGGAGATTAAGGTCATGTCTTCCATAGGGGAAGTATGGCTTTGAACTGGAATAGCCCAATATAATGAGGCATGTGAAAATAAATATAATAGATGACAATGTTGATGTCTTTTGTGTGACAACAATGACAATATATTTCTGAATAGTGAGTCGGAAAATGGTCTGCCGTATTAAAAAGTGAAATAAAAAAGGCACAGGCAAAAATGTAACATATATCTGTTCCAGCTTCAATGATACCTAGAGGTGTGGGGGTACCCTGTTCAATTCTTAGCAAATCAAAACTGTATTTATTTGTTTATTTATTTACTCATTTATGCAGATTTATTTGCTCCATTGCATTCATACACACAATTTACCTCTGACAATGTATGGAATTTGTCCATTGTGACGTCACAAGATGTCACCGTAACTGGAACGTATAATAATTAGTACTCTTTAAAGTTGATCAAATTAATGCAAGTATCCGTCAGGCCAAACTTTTTTGATCGATATGTACTATAACATACAATGAATACGTAAACCTAGTTTTAACATCATACTTTTGCATAGAGGAGGATATTAAAGTACACTTGCATACAGGTGGTGAACAATGTCATGTTTTTGAAGATGATATTGGAGTTTATAACACTATTTTTTATCTTTTGTAAAGAGGCAAAACCAGCATAGCAATAAAGAGATAATACCACTGCTGGTTATTCCTTTAACCACAAAGGTACAAAGGAAAATGCAAATTTAACTCATTGCTGAACATCGCTCATCAAGTCAAATTATTCCAATTCCATGACATTTGACCTTTACTCCAAGTCCTTGACATTTGACCCTTCCATTAGCCTCACTGACTCATCAATCCCTTCTTGAATCTCTAACACTTGACGCTGGACTTCTGGTGGCACAAGTTGACTATGTTTTACCAAGTTCCTACACTTTGCAATGCCCTCTATGATATACGGTAATTTCCAGTGTTTTCTTAATAGAGCATGCTCAAGTGTGAATGGACCATCTCTTATACACCTTATCTGTGTTGCTACTGCTGAAGATTTGAGTTCAAGACCGATGTCGTGAATCATGAAGCGGAGATATTGCGAAGATGCTGATAAACATTCAAGTTCTGTAATGAAGTGACAAACAAAAAACAATGATAACTTGAGCTCATCACCTTGGCAACATACATAAAAAACTTTTTTGTTAAAGGTGTTCATATTTTTCTTATAACTTATAACCAAAGTTTTAAAAAGTAGTAGCTTCATCCTGATCCACCATTGTGCTATGATCACTATGGCCATTGTGACATACACTTTTGCTTCTAATATCCAAACTGCTGAAGAAAAACTCAAAAGTTGAAATCAGATTGTTTATAAGTCTATATGTAAGGTAGAAAACACCATCATGTGATGCTATCAAAGGGAATGAGTCTAATTTTGCTAATATTGATTTTGAGTGGCAGAAAATGTGCTCAAATTCTGTTGTTACACAGCGAATTTGCAAATTCGCTGTGTTCTATCTTTCGCCAATTCTTCTTTCTTTCTGGCAATAAGCTCTAGCTCCGCAAGGCATTGGCAGATTTCAACCATACTTGACCCAAATGACCACTGGGCTACTCCAAAACTTCCATTTGACTTTGACCTGGCTGTGACCTTTGACCTAGCTGCAATGGTCAAAAACATGATTTTTTTGGCTTTTTTCTTAGCAAAACGTGACATTTTGCGTGATTTGCCACGTTCGCCCTAGCTCTGCTATGCTTTGACCGATTTTGACCATACTTGGTCACAAACACCACTGACCATGTCCCCACATGTTACATGACATTGAACTCCATTTGACCTTTGACCTGCTCACAATGGCAAAAATGCGATTTTTAATATAAAATGTATCTTCTTCCACAAATAACATGTGATGGTGCCATGCTTAGGTCATGTGACTGGACTTTGGTCGGTGTCTATAGGGTGTTCACAGATAAGGGGTCAAAGGTCATTAAGGGGGTCATTTCCGGTCTGAAAGCTAAAAATATTCAAAAAATCACAGTTTTTACAAATTACATAGCAGAGTATTGTCATTAGCACACATGCATGGCTATCAACCAGGGTCTTTGGGGTGTCTACAGTTTTGGGGTCAAAGGTCATTAAGGGGTCGCTTCCGAAAAAAAACCAAAAATCATCAAATATGTTCATTTTTTTTTATCTCAAAACGTAACCAGACCAGAGTGACATAAACTTCATATATGCATTAGTGTTACCTGATGTATGCACGGTATTTTTATTTTTTGGTCAAAGGTCATTTAGACGCGTCATTTCGGTTTTAAGCTAAATAACTTCAAGAATTTTTATCTCCATAACTAAGCATAGTAGATTTGTTTAATTTAAACTGTAACAATGCATTTTCTCGGTGTATATGAGGTTTTTTTTATATTGGGGTCAAAGGTCACTAAGGAGGTCAAAACGTCAAATTTGCAAAAAAATGTTTAAAATTGGCCTGATCGAGCTCAAATTCAACAGGAACGATTCTTACGACATTCTTAACATGTTACAAATATTTATGACCCTGAAAGGTCAATGTTTACTTTGGGGTCAAAAGGTCAAAATATGGTTGCCAGATAGCTATTCGCTGTGTACCCAGATTCTATTGACTCTAGTTTCTTACTATTTTTTAACAAATTATGGTAACCGGAAGGTCAGTTTTCATGGGATTTACATCAAAACAGCATTTTGAAAGGGCAAGCAACTGATGTAAAAATATTGAAATTTAATATTTTCGACATTGGACTCATTTTTCTTGTCAAATGAAAATGTTAGTTCACCCACCTTAGGCACAATTTAACTTTGCAACTTAAAAAAATTGTTTCTATCTACTTATCTTATGCAGATATACTGTTTGTACTTTCGAAATGCCTGCATACCTGCAAAATTTTCAGAACTAACTTAATGAACTATGTGCCAAAAGCAAAATGCTTGAATGTAAATTATTTTGAATATTCTGTTAGAGGTTCACCTGAATTTTTGGTGAACAAAACAAAATGTGAATTTTATTATACAATTTCAAAACTAAACATATTAACGTTAATAGTTACTTGTTGTAAACTGTACAAATGTAAAGTGCATGTCTTTCGGACTTTCAAAACTACAATCAATACACTAAAATTAATCCATACCTAGCTCAAAATCTGGAGGGTTGAAATCCACACATTTAGCATTGAGAATGAGAGGTGGGGTTTCACCAACAGGATGTAATAGCCCTCTTATTTCTATTTTAATGAC